>NC_091993.1:126633829-126648829 GCF_044704955.1 Pristiophorus japonicus
AACATTGTCAAGCACCTCCATTCTTCATTTCAAGTCTGGTCTGCTCAGGCACAACAGCACAGCGATCCTGCAAGGATACCATTATCAATCTCTCGGCTTGTAGCTTGCAGTACCAGCCAGAGCAATGCGCTTGCAGCTGCAATATTTTTTTTGGGGGGTTGGGGGGTGCTGTTAAACTGAATTCTCCACTCCCCCCCCCCCCACAGGCGTCAGCCATAGCTCAGTGGGCAGCACTCTCACGCCTCTTGAGTCAGAAGTTTGTAGCTGGAAGGGACATGTGTTCATGATTTAGGCTGACACTCCCGGGGCAGTACTGAGGGAGCACCGCACTGTCGGAGGGGCAGTACTGAGGGAGCGCTGCACTGTCGGAGGGGCAATACTGAGGGAGTGCCACACTGTCGGAGGGGCAGTACTGAGGGAGCGCCGCACTGTCGGAGGGGCAGTACTGAGGGAGCGCTGCACTGTCAGAGGGGCAGTACTGAGGGAGCGCCGCACTGTCAGAGGGGCAGTACTGAGGGAGCGCTGCACTGACAGAGGGGCAGTACTGAGGGAGCGCCGCACTGTCGGAGGGGCAGTACTGAGGGAGTGCTGCACTGTCGGAGGGGCAGTACTGAGGGAGCGCTGCACTGTCGGAGGGGCAGTACTGAGGGAGCGCTGCACTGTCGGAGGGGCAGTACTGAGGGAGTGCTGCACTGTCGGAGGGGCAGTACTGAGGGAGCGCCGCACTGTCGAAGGGGCAGTACTGAGGGAGTGCCGCACTGTCGGAGGGGCAGTACTGAGGGAGTGCCGTACTGTTGGAGGGACAGTACTGAGGGAGTGCTGTACTGTCGGAGATGCCGTCTTTCGGAGACGTTAAACTGCTCTCTCAGGTAGGTGTAAATGTTCCCATGGCACTGTTCACGCAGCGAGTTGTTGTGACCAGGAAATGACAGTGGAAGCTGGTTCAATAATAACTATCAAAGAGGAATTGGATAATCACTTGAAGGGGGGAATTTTGCAAGGCTATGGGGAAAGTGCGGGAGGGATTGGGACTTAAAAAAAATTGTTCCTGGGATGTGGGCATCGCTGGCAAGGCTGGCATTTATTGCCCATCCCTAATTGCCCCTCGAGAAGGTGGTGGTGAGCCGCCTTTCAGGAGGGCAATTAAGAATCACGTATCGGCCAGACCAGGTAAATCCCTTCCCTAAAGACATGGGGCTAGAACCTCCACTTTTGAGTTTAGCGCCCAAAATTGGGCGTTATTTCCGGCATGGGCGGTAAAAAAAGGGTTTTCAGATCGCTGGCTTCTCACCCATTCTCAAAACATCTCGTTTACATTTTTGAAAATGGCCGTTACCGCGAGCGATATCAAATAGCGTTAAATTTTTTTGACCTTCTGCCATAAAGTGTGGCCGTCCTTAGCAACGGCATGGCAACGCTTGATTCCCGCAATTCTGGAGGTCAAGGGTCACCATGACATGAGCAGAAGAGGAGACAGAGAGAGAGGGAGCTCAGAGGGACTGAAGGTGTGACTGCTTTGGAGGAAGGAGGGAGACTTTAGAGCTTCACAGGAAGTAGGCAAACAAAAAGTTGGTGTTACCAGCCACATATTTGCCGGAATTTGGCCTATAATGGAGAGAGAGGAGGAGGCATTACAGCACGCAGTGGAGACTGATGCTGGAGAGAGCAGTGAGGTGGGAGAGGAACACATTGGAGGGTGCAAAAGAGCCAGGAGGTTCTTGGACAAGGCAAATGCCTCCCTCCTGCAGGAGGTCGAGTTACACTGGGGTGATTTGATACAGGGAGGGCGTGGGAAGTCCACCCCAAAGGCCGACCAGAGGATATGGACCGAGATAGCAGAGGTGGTCTCGTCAGTGACCAACGAGGCGCATGAGGGCAACCAATGCCGCAAACGATGGAACGACCTTGTGGGATCCGCAAGAGTAAGTATTACATTGATTTACATCTACTTATGTATTTATATAATTTGATTTGTAACAGTCATGAGTGACTATCAGCAGATGTGAGGTTCTTGCACTTTTACTGGGAATGTTTTACTCAAAGCCTGCGGTCACGGTGTATGTCTTTAGGTAAAGAATGATAATTATCATAATAATCATGATTACATCTGTCGGTTATGTGTTGTATCAGTCTCTGTGACTGTACCTAGCAATGATATCACACAATGATCTCATGCCAAGTCGTCCTGTCACCTTTTACAGAAGAAGCTATCGACGATGAGGTCCGTGCAGAGGCGAACGGGTGGGGGGCCACCAGTCCCCAGTGACATCACTGAGATGGAGGAGCGGGTGTTAGCACTCATGGGGAAGCACCCCGGACAGCCATGGATGCATCTGCAAACCCTGAAATGATGCCACGTGAGTAAAGCTTACACCATGATGTAAAGTCAATAGATGCCACACCCGCTCATATCCGACCAATCATATGCGATAGATGATTTCTAAAAGTGTCATTGACATAATGGTGGCCTAATGCAAATCATTGCAATGCACAATGTGTTAATGGTCATGAAGTGCGATGTCTGCGATGATTTTGAGAGCGGTGGTGTTTTTGTCGTGTATATGCTGTGTGTAGCGCTGGACTCACCTTGTCACCCTAGCACCCCCTTCTCCTCTAATAACCTCATTTGTGTTTTGCAGCTCAGCCAGCAGCGCGGCCCCAGGCAAGGCCACAGAGGCCAGAAGGTGAGGCCGTGGGACAGGACGATCCAACATATGGTGCTGAGGAGTTCCGATTGTCGCCCGTCAATCCGCTGGGTCTGTTCTCGGCTGATGTGAGCACGGACTTTGAAGAACCTACATCGCCACGCTCCAGAATCCATTCCACCCCAAGGTCATCTAGTGGTCCTCCGGTCATTCCCGCCTCCACTCTGGAAGTGCCGGCCCCAAGCGCCTCTCCACAGGCCACGCCATTTGTCCCCAGGACGGCGCCGACCCCGCGGAGGTCTCGTGGACACAGCAGGTCTGTTCCACGAGCGCGACATGACAGCGGAGAGATGGTGCAGTTGTCCAGGAGGACTGTAGACATTGGTGACCAGCTCATCGAAGCTTTGGGGGACATATCCCGACACCTGGCCACCATGACCGAGTACATTCCACGGAAGAAATAGCGGGACATCTAGATAGGAATAGTGCAATCAAGCAGACGCAACATGGATTCATGAAGGGGAAATCATGTTTAACTAATTTACTGGAATTCTTTGAGGATATAACGAGCATGGTGGATAGAGGTGTACCGATGGATGTGGTGTATTTAGATTTCCAAAAGGCATTCGATAAGTTGCCACACAAAAGGTTACTGCAGAAGATAAAGGTACGCGGAGTCAGCGGAAATGTATTAGCATGGATAGAGAATTGGCTGGCTAACAGAAAGCAGAGAGTTGGGATAAATGGGTCCTTTTCGGGTTGGATATCAGTGGTTAGTGGTGTGCCACAGGGATCGGTGCTGGGACCACAACTGTTTACAATATACATAGATGACCTGGAGGAGGGGACAGAGTGTAGTATAACAAAATTTGCAGATGACACTAAGATTAGTGGGAAAGCGGGTTGTGTAGAGGACACAGAGAGGCTGTAAAGAGATTTAGATAGGATAAGCGAATGGGCTAAGGTTTGGCAGATGGAATACAATGTCGGAAAATGTGAGGTCATCCACCTTGGAAAAAAAAAACAGTAAAAGGGAATATTATTTGAATGGGGAGAAATTACAACATGCTGCGGTGCAGAGGGACCTGGGGATCCTTGTGCATGAATCCCAAAAAGTTAGTTTGCAGGTGCAGCAGGTAATCAGGAAGGCGAATGGAATGTTGGCCTTCATTGCGAGAGGGATGGAGTACAAAAGCAGGGAGGTCCTGCTGCAACTGTCCAGGGTATTGGTGAGGCCGCACCTGGAGTACTGCGTGCAGTTTTGGTCACCTTACTTAAGGAAGGATATACTAGCCTTGGAGGGTGTACAGAGACAATTCACTAGGCTGATTCCGGAGATGAGGGGGTTACCTTATGATGATAGATTGAGTAGACTGGGTCTTTACTCGTTGGAGTTCAGAAGGATGAGGGGTGATCTTATAGAAACATTTAAAATAATGAAAGGGATAGACAAGGTAGAGGCAGCGAGGTTGTTTCCACTGGTAGGGGAGACTAGAACTAGGGGGCACAGCCTCAAAATACAGGGGAGCCAATTTAAAACCGAGTTGAGAAGGAATTTCTTCTCCCAGAGGGTTGTGAATCTGTGGAATTCTCTGCCCAAGGAAGCAGTTGAGGCTAGCTCATTGAATGTATTCAAGTCACAGATAGATAGATTTTTAACCAATAAGGAAATTAAGGGTTACGGGGATCGGGTGGGTAAGTGGAGCTGAGTCCACGGCCAGATCAGCCATGATCTTGTTGAATGGCGGAGCAGGCTCGAGGGGCTAGATGGCCTACTCCTGTTCCTAATTCTTATGTTCTTATTATGGCGGAGTCCCAGGAACACTGCTGCCACAGCCCTCCCAATGGTCCCAGAGCACGGCACTCCACCCCTAGGTCCCGCACCACCATTGCGAACGACAGATGAGAGCAAGGACCAAGATGCTGCTTCTGCACCAGAGAATGTTGCCCCCTCAGCACCCCCTGCTCCTGTACCCATGTAACGACCACATCTGCCTTCATCCCCCCCAATGAGGCACCTTCTGAGGAGCTCCTCGGCCAGGCCCTGTGGAGTGAGAATGGGAAGGGGTAGAGGTCGGGAGAAGGAGAGGGGGGAAGGAAAGTGAGTGCATGTGCGCAGGTGATGGTTGTGTTATATCTCCATCTGGGTCTATGCAATTTGTTGCAATGTATGGGGACTGGGGACCACGTTCCTGCTTTGCCTTTGTATTCTGTGTGCTGGACATGTTGAACATGTGATTTATGCCAATGGTGGAAAAAGTGGGGTGTGGGCGTGGGTTGGGTGTTATTGGCTGTGATACTTATGATTTCAGACCTATGTTGGTATTAAACTTTTGTTATTGAACATAACCTTGTTGTGCATTGTCTCAGATAGCTGGACCGTTACACACAGGTGATTCCTTACCATGAAAGGGTTAAATACAACTTTACATCAATCAACATAAACGTTAACTGACACCAAGGTGATGGGCACCATTGATGTCTGACACAACAGTGTGTCAGCATCGTCACTCACATCAGCGCTCTTTCAGGAAAATCTTTTCGACACCAGCTCCTCACGTAAGAGTGGGATTTAACAAATGCCAGCCACACTGCTGGCGTCCGTCCCGGTTAGTTCCACTTTTTGTGGGCGGTTTTTTGAGCGAGCGATATTGTGGGCGATATGTGTGCGAGGTGGTGAAATTGACGGTGGGCGAACTCCATGGCCGCTAGTTTGGGTAAATATGCTCTTTACGGCAAAAAACAGTCGCCGGGTGTTATTATTGAATCTCGGCGTTAAGACCGTGTGGAAAGTAACGCTGGGCGATGATATGGGCGTTGAAATCGCCCATTCTGCTGATTCCGTCCCCAAAGCAGTGATACCTTTTCTTGCCGTTAAGCACATTCGGAAAATAACGCTCAGCGATAAGTCTCCTAAAAAAGCCCGTCAGTTTCCATTTTGTGCCAAAATGGGAGATATCAGGGCTTTATATGTCATTTCAGCAGTTAAATGGGCATTAAGTGGGCATTAAGCAGGCAAAAAAAGGAGGTTCTAGCCCATTAGTCGAACATTACAACAGTGACTACACTCCAAAAGTACTTCATTGGCTGTGAGGCGCTTTGAGACGTCCAGTGGTCATGAAAGGCGCTTTATAAATGCAAGTTTTTCTTTCTTCTTCAGTGAACCTGTTGGCATTTTCCGACAATCCAGTAGTTTCATGATTATAATCATCCTCACTGACTCTAGCTTTTTAAAAAAAAGTATTTAATGAACTGAATTTAAATTCCCCAGCTGCCATGGAGGGATTTGAACCCATGTCTCTCGGATCATTAGTCCAGGGCTTTGGATTCCTGGCCCAGTAACATAACAACCGCGTTGCCGTAGCCCATACTAATTGGATCGCTCTTTCAGAGAGCCGGCACAGACACGATGGGCCGAATGGCCTTCTGTGCTGTGTCGTTCTCTGATTCTATGAATAACAAGGGTGAAGCTGATGATAATCAGGGTTAAGTGTCAGTTTCGGGCTCTGAAGGACAGAAGGTGATAGTCTCAGAGCCCAGAGCAGAACGGACAGCGCTCACAGAAGTTGTTATGAAATAAGCTTGTGACCATATATCCGGGGCATAAATCCAACTCCGTAACATCGCCCGTCTCCATCCCCGCCTCAGCTCATCCGCTGCTGAAACCCTCATCCCTGCCTTTGTTACCTCCAGACTTGACTATTCCAACGCACTCCTGGCTGGCCTCCCACATTCTACCCGATGTAAACCCGATCCAAAACTCGGCTGCCCCATGTCCTAACCCGCACCAAGACCCGCTCACCCATCACCCCCTGTGCTCGCTGCCCCATGTCCTAACTCGCACCAAGTCCCAATCACCCATCGCCCCCTGTACTCGCTGCCCCATGTCCTAACCTGCACCAAGTCCCAATCACCCATCGCCCCCTGTACTCGCTGCCCCATGTCCTAACTCGCACCAAGTCCCAATCACCCATCGCCCCCTGTACTCGCTGCCCCATGTCCTAACCCGCACCAAGTCCCAATCACCCATCGCCCCCTGTACTCGCTGCCCTACATTGTCTCCCGGTTAAGCAACGCCTCGATTTCAAAATTCTCATCCTTGTTTTCAAATCCCTCCATGGCCCTCGCCCCTCCCTATCTCTGTAATCTCCTCCGGCCCCACAACCCTCCGAGATCTCTGCACTCCTCTAATTCTGCCCTCCACAGCATCCCTGATTATAATCGCTCCACCATCGGTGGCCGTGCCTTCTGTTGCCTGGGCCCCAAGCTCTCTTTCGGATTTATGAAGGGAAGATCATGTTTGACAAATCTGTTAAGAGTTTTTTGAGGTTGTAACGAGCAGAAAAGTTAAGTTGGGAACCAGTGGTGTATTTGGATTTTCAGAAGACATTCGATAAGGTGCCACACAAGAGGTTATTAAACAAAATTATTGCTCCTGGGATTGGGGGTAATATACCAGCATGGATTGAGATTGGTTAATGGACAGAAAACAGAGAGCAGGAATAAACGGGTTATTTTGGGGTTGGCGGGCTGTAACCAGTGGGGTGCCACAAGGATCGGTGCTGGGCCCCGGCTATTCACAATCTACATCAATGATTTAGATGAGGGGACCAAATGTGATGACCCAGAAATTCTGGCCTCCCAGGTCCTCAAAACTCTTGCGCCTAATAAAATCCGGAGCATAGCCCACTGTTACAGGTCTTAAAACACACCTAAAACATAAAAAATAAAATAAAAATACACATTTTATTTTTTAAAACCCTGCTCACTACGTTAAATTTATTTTAAACCATAATTTTAAAAATGTTTTAAAAACAGAAAAAAACATTTTCTCTAAGATATTTATTAACTTTAATTTCAATTAATTTTAATTGATTGAGGTGTGTTTTTTATTTTTTAATTGGTGTTAGTGTGTTTGTTTTTTTCTCTCATTAATAGCATTGAGAAGATACCGAGTTCACGTTGCTATTAGTGGGAAAGCTGTGGATTACTGCACCTGATTGGCTGAGCACTCACACGTGACTGCACCGTCTCCGTGGGAACCAGGAGGATGGGAGCACTTTCCATGGCGCGGGAAGAGAAGGCCTCCCCACTGGAATTCCACACTCCTCCGCTCGGAGGCGTGCGCCCGCGGGAAGCCTCCGACTGTAATTTCACGGCCAATATATCCAAGTTTGCTGATGATACAAAGCTAGGTGGGAATGTAAGTTGTGAGGAGGATGCAGTTGTGTATGGAGAAAGAGTCAGACTGAACACTGTGAGCTCAAAGTAAAGTGTGACCTTAGTCTTTTATTGCAGGTCTCCAGAGTGCCTCTCCAACCTGTGAAGCCTCCTTAAATACCTGTGCTCCCAAGGGATTATGGGATCCCTTGGGACTCCAGGGGATGAGCCCTCTGGTGGCTGTACAGAGTAAATACAAGTCCACATATATAACAACATTCCCCCCCAAAGTCACTAGTGTAACTATTTACAATGTGAGTCGATCTGGGCCCCTTCTTGCCCTGTTGATCGTCTCGGTGTGAAAGCTGGTGTTGTTGAATCATTTGTTGGGCCCTCGCTGGGCTGCTGTGCAGCTGGCCTTGCTGGGCTGCCTGGTGTGTTGGGCCCTGCAGGGCTGCTGTGGATGATGGGTTCTGCTTCGTGGTCAACCGTGGTGTTGGTTGCCACTGGTGTGTATGTTGGGGGATCAAAAAAGGTAGGGTCCAAGGTGGGTTGCTCAGGGTAGTCCGTGAATCTGAGTTTGATTTGGTCCAAGTGTTTCCGGCGAATGAGTCCATTTAAAAGTTTGACCCGAAACACCCTGCTCCCCTCTTTGGCCACGACAGTGCCGGGAAGCCACTTGGGACCTTGTCCATAATTCAATACAAATACAGGATCACTGATTTCAATCTCGCGTGACACATTTGCGCTATCATGGTATGTACTTTGTTGAAGCCGCCTGCTCTCTACCTGTTCATGTAGATCAGGGTGAATTAACGAGAGCCTTGTCTTAAGTGCTCTTTTCATGAGCAGTTCAGCAGGTGGGATCCCAGTGAGTGAGTGGGGTCTCGTGCGGTAGCTAAGCAGGACTTGGGATAGGCGAGTCTGCAGTGAGCCTTCAGTTACCCTCCTCAAGCCTTGCTTGATGGTTTGCACTGCTCTCTCTACCTGACCATAGGACGCTGGTTTAAACGGGGCAGATGTCACATGTTTGATCCTGTTACGGGTCATGAATTCTTTGAACTCAGCACTGGTAAAACATGGCCCGTTGTTGCTCACCAGGTCATCGGGTAAGCCGTGAGTGGCAGACATGGCCCGCAGGCTTTCAGTTGTGGCAGCGGATGTGCTAGCCGACATTATCTCACATTCAATCCACTTGGAGTACGCGTCTACAACCACAAAGAACATTTTACCCAAGAACGGGCCTGCATAGTCGACGTGTACCCTAGACCACGGTTTGGAGGGTCAAGACCATAAACTTAGCGGCGCCTCCCTGGGTACATTGCTTAACTGTGAGCATGTATTACATCTGTGAACGCAGGACTCTAAGTCCACATCGATACCGGGCCACCACACTTGGGATCTGGTTATCGCTTTCATCATTACGATGCCTGGGTGGGTACTGTGGAGGTCACAGATGAAGGTGCCTCTGCCCTTCCTGGGAACCACTACTCGATTGCCCACAGAAGGCAGTCTGCCTGTATAGACATTTCACCTTTGCACCGCTGGAATGACTTTACCTCTTCCTGCATTTCCACTGGGACACTGGACCAGCTCCCGTGAAGCACACAGCTTTTGACTTGAGATAATAAGGGGTCCTGGCTTGTCTAGGTTTTGATCTGCCGGGCAGTGACGGGTGATTGCTCACTCTCAAATGCTTCCATAACCATGGATAGATCTGCGGGCTGTGCCATTTCCACCCCCGTGATGGGCAATGGCAGCCTACTGAGAGCATCGGCGCAGTTTTCTGTGCCTGGCCTGTGGCGGATGGTGTAGTTGTATGCGAACAATGTGAGCGCCCATCTCTGGATGCAGGCCGATGCATTGGTATTTATCCCTTTACTCTCGGAAAACAGCGATATAAGTGGCTTATGGTCAGTTTCCAATTTGAACAGGTATTGATGCATTTTCTTTACCCCATAGACACACGCTAACGCTTATTTTTCAATCATGCTGTAGACTCTCTCAGCCTTAGACAGTCCCCTGGATGTATAAGCAACCGGTTGCAGTTTGCCAAACTCATTAGCTTGTTGCAATACACACCCGATGCCATGTGACGACGCATCACATGCTAGTAATAAACACTTACATGGATCATACAACACAAGCAATTTGTTTGAGCATAACAATTTTCTCGCTTTTACAAAGACATTTTCTTGGCTTTTGCCCCTTTTCGTAGTAAGACATGTGGTTCTAGCAGTGTGCTGAGACCCGGTAAGAAGTTACCAAAGCAGTTCAAGAGTCCCAGAAACGACCGCAGCTCCGTCACGTTCTGTGGCCTCGGTGCGTTCTCGATTGCCTCCGTCTTCGCGTTGGTGGGCCTGATGCCGTCCGCCGCAATCCTCCTTCCCAGGAACTTCACTTCAGGCGCCGGAAAAACACACTTCGAGCATTTTAACCTGAGCCCCACGCGGTTGAGTCGACTAAGAACCTCCTCCAGGTTCTGCAGATGCTCGACTGTGTTCCGACCTGTGACCAAGATGTCGTCCTGGAAGACAAACGGTTTGCGGGACCGACTTCAGTAAACTTTCCATGTTTCTCTGGAATATCGCCGCCGCTGATCAGATTCCAAACGGGCACCTGTTATAAACAAAAAGACCTTTGTGCGTGTTGATGCAGGTGAGGGCCTTCGATGATTCCACCAGTTCCTGCGTCATGTAGGCTGAAGTCAGATCCAGCTTCGTGAACGTCTTTCCTCCCGCCAGCGTTGCAAAGACATCGTCTGCCTTTGGTAGTGGGTATTGGTGGGGAGAAACATAGAAACATAGAAACATAGAAAATAGGTGCAGGAGTAGGCCATTCGGCCCTTCTAGCCTGCACCGCCATTCAATGAGTTCATGGCTGAACATGCAACTTCAGTACCCCATTCCTGCTTTCTCACCATAACCCTTGATTCCTCTAGTAGTAAGGACTCCATCTAACTCCTTTTTGAATATATTTAGTGAATTGGCCTCAACAACTTTCTGTGGTAGAGAATTCCACAGGTTCACCACTCTCTGGGTGAAGAAATTCCTCCTCATCTCGGTCCTAAATGGCTTACCCCTTATCCTTAGACTGTGACCCCTGGTTCTGGACTTCCCCAACATTGGGAACATTCTTCCTGCATCTAACCTGTCTAACCCCGTCAGAATTTTAAACGTTTCTATGAGGTCCCCTCTCATTCTTCTGAACTCCAGTGAATACAAGCCCAGTTGATCCAGTCTTTCTTGATAGGTCAGTCCCGCCATCCCGGGAATCAGTCTGGTGAACCTTCGCTGCACTCCCTCAATAGCAAGAATGTCCTTCCTCAGGTTAGGAGACCAAAACTGTACACAATACTCCAGGTGTGGCCTCACCAAGGCTCTGTACAACTGTAGCAACACCTCCCTGCCCCTGTACTCAAATCCCCTCGCTATGAAGGCCAACATGCCATTTGCTTTCTTAACCGCCTGCTGTACCTGCATGCCAACCTTCAATGACTGATGTACCATGACACCCAGGTCTCTTTGCACCTCCCCTTTACCTAATCTGTCACCATTCAGATAATAGTCTGTCTCTCTGTTTTTACCACCAAAGTGGATAACCTCACATTTATCCACATTATACTTCATCTGCCATGCATTTGCCCACTCACCTAACCTATCCAAGTCGCTCTGCAGCCTCATAGCATCCTCCTCGCAGCTCACACTGCCACCCAACTTAGTGTCATCCGCAAATTTGGAGATACTACATTTAATCCCCTCGTCTAAATCATTAATATACTGTGTAAACAGCTGGGGCCCCAGCACAGAACCTTGCGGTACCCCACTAGTCACTGCCTGCCATTCTGAAAAGTCCCCATTTACTCCTACTCTTTGCTTCCTGTCTGACAGAAACGATTGATAGTTACTTTGTAATCGCCACAGATTCTGACGGTGCCGTCTCCCTTGAGGACTGGGATGATCGGGCTGGCCCACTCACTGAACTCGATCGGTGAAATGATGCCCTCTCTTTGTAGCCGGTCTAGCTCGATCTCTACCCTTTCTCTCATCATGTACGGTACTGCTTTCGCCTTGTGATGGATGGGTTGCGCCCCCGGAATTAGGTGGATCTGCACTTTTGCTCCTTGGAATTTCCTGATGCCTGGTTCGAACAGTGAAGGAAATTTGTTTAAGACCTGTGCACACGAAGTGTCATCAGCGGGCAATAGCTCTCGAACGTCGTCCCAGTTCCAGCGTATCTTTCCCAGCCAGCTCCTGCCGAGCAGTGTGGGACCATCACCCGGTACCACCCAGACCTTTATGGTAACACTGCCGATTACAGGAATCAGTTCTTTCGTGTAAGTTCTTAGTTTCATGCAAACTGGAGTTAAGACTGGCCTTGAGGCCTTGTTGCACCACAACCTTTCAAAAGTCTTTTTGCCCATGATGGACTGGCTCGGCCCGTGTTCAGCTCCATTGACACCGGGAGTCCATTTAGTTCAACATTCAGCATTGTCGGGGGACAATTTGTGGTGAATGTGTGCACCCCATGTACCTCTGCCTCCTCTATCTGAGGCTCTGGTTCATCGTGATCCTCTGTGGGTCGGTCGGTCTCTGCAACGTGGTGGTTTTCAGGTTTAACAGGCTTTGCTGCTTGCCTGCGCACTCGTTGGCGGTGTCCCATTGTTCCACAGCCCTTGCAAACGTACTCTTTGAACCAGCTTGAATGGAAACGATGATCACCCCCGCAGCGCCAACAAGGTGTTAGTGGCCTTGCATTCATCACCCTTGATGGTGAACTCTGAGTCATCTGCGGACGTGTAGCTGCAGGTATGTGTGACCTGCCCTGTACGTTACGATTCGAAAACAACATCACTTTGTTCACAGTACTTGTAACAGCACTCGTGTGCTGAGAGATTTGCTTCATATTGTCACTGGTGGCAATGAACGCCTGGGCTATCGCTATGGCCTTACTCAAGGTTGGGGTCTCTACAGTCAAAGGTTTGCGAAGTATGGTTTCGTGGCCAATGCCAAGTACAAAAAAGTCTCTGAGCATGTGCTCCAAATGTCCTTCAAATTCGCAATGTCCTGCAAGGCGTCTTAGCTCGGCGACATAACTCGCCACTTCCTGGCCTTCAGACCTTTTGTAGGTGTAGAACCGGTACCTCGCCATCAGAACGCTTTCCTTCGGGTTCACATGCTCTCGGACCAGTGTGCACAAATCGTCGTACGATTTCTCTGTGGGTTTCGCTGGAGTGAGCAGATTCTTCATGAGGCCATACGCTGGTGCCCCACAGACGGTGAGGAAGATCGCTCCATGTTTGACAGCGCTCGCTTCCCCATCTAGCTCGTTGGCCACGAAGTATTGGTCGAGTCGCTTCACAAAAGTTACCCAATCATCTCCCTCTGGGAATTTCTCCAGGATGCCCACTGTTCTCTGCATCTTTGGGTTCGCTATCTGTATCTCGTCGCCAGTTGTTGTGTATGGAGAAAGAGTCAGACTGAACACTGTGAGCTCAAAGTAAAGTGTGGCCTTAGTCTTTTATTGCAGGTCTCCAGAGTACCTCTCCAACCTGTGAAGCCTCCTTAAATACCTGTGCCCCCAAGGGATTATGGGATCCCTTGGGACTCCAGGGGATGAGCCCTCTGGTGGTTGTAGAGAGTAAATACAAGTCTACATATATAATAGATGCAAAGAGGCATCAAGGGGATGGAGACAGGCTCAGTGAGTGGGCAAGAACATGGCAAATGGAATATAATGTGGAGAAATGTGAAGTGGGAAAAACAGAAAAGCAGAGTATTTTTTAAATGGTGAGAGATTGGGAAATGTTGTTGTTCAGAGGGACCTGGGTGTCCTTGTACACAAATCACTGAAAGTTAACATGCAGGTACAGCAAGCAATTAAGAAAGCAAATGGTATGTTGACCTTTATTACAGGAGGATTTGAGTATAAGAGTAAAGACGTCTTACTGTAATTATACAGGGCCCTGGTGAGACCACACCTGGAGTATTGTGCACAGTTCTGGTCTCCTTACCTAAGGAAGGATATACTTGCCATAGAGGGAGTGCAACGAAGGTTCACCAGACTGATTCCTGGGATGGGGGGATTGTCCTATGAGGAGAGATTGAGCAGACTGGGCCCATATTCTCCAGAGTTGAGAAGAATGAGAGGTGATCTCATTGAAACATACAACATTCTTACAGGGTTTGACAGGGTAGATGCAGGGAGGATGTTTCCCCCGGGGCTGGGGAGTCGAGAACCAGGGGTCACAGTCTCAGGATAAGGGGTCGGCCATTTAGGACTGAGATGAGGAGGAATTTCTTCAGAGGGTGGTGAATCTTTGGAATTCTCTGCCCCAGAGGGCTGTGGAGACTCAGTCTTTGAGTATATTCAAGGCTGAGATCGATAGATTTTTGGATATTAAGGCAATCGAGGGATATGGGGATCGGACGGGAAGTGGAGTTGAGGTCGAAGATCAGCCGCGATCTCATTGAATGGCGGAGCAGGCTCGAGGGGCCGAATGGTCGACTCCTTCTTATGTTCTTATGTTCAAGACGCTCCTTAAAACCGACCTCTTTGACCCAAGCTTTTTGTCTTGTTACACTCCTGTGAAGCACCTTGGGATGTTTCACTATGTTAAAAGCGCTATATAAACACAAGTTGTTGTTGTTAGGCAGCGTGGCGAAGAAGAGTGTTTACGGAACTCAGAGCAGAATACAGACGGGAAATGGTTTTCCTGTCAGACAGCTCAACACAGTGTCATGTATTTTACATTAATCATTTTTGTCTTGTTTTTCATTTACAAAAAACTTCATTGTCAAATCTTGGGAAGCAATGCGTAATTATGAGCAAAAGTTAATTAATTATGAATATGTATAATCATTGCTGGCAGGCTCAGGGCTGGAAATCAGTATCGAATCTAATCAACTAAAACCTTTCCAACTAATCATTAAAATAATTAGCTGTCTGACTTTGATTGGCACACACAAGACTGAAGGAGACTCGGACGCGATTCCGAGTGATTTTGCTGAGGTTGTGGGATCGCTCTATGGGAGGGTGGGGGACTTCATGGATAAATCCACAGCAACGTCATAATAACCAGATTCATTTGTTTTTATCGCCTTTGATTGAGGGATAAATATTGGCCCAGGATAGCGGTAATAATTGCCCCTGCTCTTCTTCGAAACTCTCTGCCCCAGCAGGTTCCAACAATCAG
>NC_091993.1:126656329-126696329 GCF_044704955.1 Pristiophorus japonicus
ACACACACTCACACTCACTCACACCCACGTACTCTCTCACACACACACTCACATACTCACACTCACACTCACACACACATACACTCACATACACACTCTCTCACACACGCACTCACACACACACTCACATAATCACACATACTTTCACACACACACACACTCACACACACACACACATAATGACACACACACACATTTACACACACACTCACACACACACTCACACACACAAAAACACACACGCACACACTCACACACACACTCACACACACATACACTCTCACACACACACTCACACACAATCACACACACTCACACTCTCGCACAATCACACACACTCACACACACACACTCTCACACACACTCACACACACAATGACACACTCACCCACACACACTCACACACACTTACACACACTCACACACACACACAGACTCACACAGACTCACACTCATACACACTCACACACACACTCACACACACACTCACACGCACACGCACAGACTCATACACACTCACACTCATACACGCTCACACACACTCATACACACACTCATACACACACTCACACACACACACACACAGTCACATTCTTACACACTCTCACACACACACTCACACAATGACACACACACTTACACACACACACACTCACGCACATGCTCACACTCACACACACACACATACTCACACACATGCTCACACACACTCACACACACTCACACACACACACACTCACACATTCTCACACACACACACACTTACACACAGACTCACAGACTCACACTCACACACACACTCACACGCACACTCACACACAGACTCACACAGACTCACACTCACACACACACACTCACACGCACAGACTCACACGCACAGATTCACACACACTCACACTCATACACGCTCACACACACTCATACACACACTCATACACACACTCACACGCACACACAAACTCACATTCTTACACACTCTCACACACACACTCACACACACTCACACAATGACACACACACACTCCCACACACACAATCATACACACAATGACACACACACAACTTACACACACACACTCACGCACATGCTCACACTCACACACACACACATACTCACACACATGCTCACACACACTCACACACACACACTCACTGACACACACATACACTGTCACACACACGCTCACACACACACTCACACACAATAGCACACACAATGGCACACACACAATCTTACACACACAAACACACTCACACACACACACTCACATACTCACATATACATTCAGACACACTCACACACACACATTCACACACACTCACACTCACACACACACACTCTCTCACACACACACTCACATACACACTCTCTCTCACACACACACTCTCACACACTCACACACATAATGACACACACACACATTTACACACACACTCACACATACACTCACACACACAATAACACACACGCTCACACACACACTCACACACACATACACTCTCTCACACACACACACAATCACACACTCACACACTCTCGCGCACACTCACACACACAATGACACAACCACACTTACACACACACACACTCATACACACTCACAAAAACTCACACATACACACACACAGACATACACGCACTCACGCACACTCACACACACACTCTCACACAGTCTCACATACTCACACACATAATGACACACAAGCACACACACACACTCACATACAATGACACACACATACTCACACACACACTCACACACACACATACACACACACTCACACACACAGTCCACACACACTCACACACACATACACACACACTCACACACAATCCACACACACACACACACACACACACACTCACACACTCACACACAATGACACACACACACTTACACACGCACACACACACTCACACTGACACACACACACTCTGTCACACTCACACACACATACTCACATTCTCACACACTCACACACACAATCACACACACTCACTCACACACAATGACACACACATACACTCACACATACTCTCACACACACACTCACACACACACACTCATACACACAACGGCACACGCACACACTTACACAATGTCACACACACATACACTCACACACACAATGACACACACACATGCTTACACACTCATATACACAATAACACACACACACACTCACACACACTCACACACACACTCACACACACACACTCACACTCACACACACTCACTCACACAATGACACACACACACACACCCTCACACATATACTCACACACCCACACTCACACACACAATGCCAGACATGCACACACACACACACTCTCACACACATACACACACTCTCATACACATACACACACACTCACACACACACACTCTCACACACTCTCACACACACACTCTCACACACACACACACACTCTCACATACTCTCACACACACACTCACACACACTAACACACACACTCTCACACACACACTCACACACACTAACACACACACTCTCTCACACACTCACACACACTCACACACACACACTCTAACACACACACACTCACACACACACACACACACTTACATACTCACAAACACACACATAGAAACACACACAGAGTCACAGATGCAGACTGACACACACACAGACACATAAAAAGTGACACAGACTTAGACAAAGCGAGAGAGAGATACACACAGATGCATAATCACATAAACGGACACAGAGACAGACAAAGACACACACACAGACACGCACCATGACATACACATGGACTCCAACTAACTGTGTCCTAGAACAGTAGCTGGGATCCAATTTACTTCCCAGGAGCCCGGTGTCCTGAGTTGAAGGAGGCGATTGCCTGAGTCCGGCGAGTGATTTCGACACCTGGCGGGAGGTCCCTTTCTAAACGCCGGCGGCCATATCGCTGGTGGTAACGGAGCGGAAGGGAGGGGGGAGGTGGGGTGACCAGATGGTTAATGCCAGGACCGGACTAGCCCGGGGTTAGAGCAGAGGACAGCCCCGGGCTCCAATCTTGGGACAGTGTGGGATAGTCTCTGTAATGTTTGCACCTGTGAATATATTCACACATTTGTAGAGCTGCTGATACCATTTTGCCGTCCGGGGGAGGCGGGAATCCCCAATGGAGCGGCCTCTACGCGGGAGTCCTCCCTTTATATATTGGGGACCTGGCCTGGAGAGTTTTGCACGGAGCAGTCCCGTGCAATCGGTTTTTAAGTTGGTTCACGGACTCCCAGGCCGCCTGTAATTTCTGCGGTCTGGAGGAGTATGTGTTCCACGTATATGTTCAGTGTGTGAGGTTGCAGCCCCTGTTCCATTATTTGAAGGGGCTGCTCCTCAATTTCTGTTTGCACTTCAGTCCCACACTCCTGATCTTTGGGCACCCTGTGCGGAGGGGAGCGGGTAGATCCGAGGGCCTCCTCGTAGGACTGCTCCTGGGCACGGCCAAGGGGGCCATCAGCCGGTCCAGGCAGCGGGCGGTCGAGGGGGTCGTTCAGCCCGACTGCCTGCCTCTCTTCCGCGGTTACATCCGAGCCAGGGTGTCCCTGGAGATGGAGCACGCGGTGTCCACCGGTACGCTCGCGGCCTTCCGCGAGAGGTGGGCTCCAGAGGGACTGGAGTGCATCATCACCCCCGGCAACCAAATTTTAATTTTATTTCAGTTTCTGCTAAAGTTTTGTTTGGAAATTTGTGGGTTGTAGTGCCCTCGCCAAAAGGGGGCACTTGATCTGAAGTTCTACTTAAAATAGTTGTGGAGCTGTTGCATTGAGATTGGCTTAGCCAGTCACGTGATGCACACAAGACTCAATAAAACCCCAGCCAGTTGGGTTCGGGGGATCCACGATGGGGCAGGTGGTTGTGAGCCCGGTGGATGTGATTGTTCAACCTTTTGCTAATAAACCAATTCGTTCTTAATAGCAATGTGTGGCTATAAATTCTTAATCAAAGAACCCATGAAGCAAATATATCGCAGACTCCAATCCTGGGTCAGCCATCAAACATCATCAGCGACTCTTTAGCCGATGCAGCATTTTATTATTCTTTTGCAAAAGACATTTTCTAACGAGGATTTTCGGCATGTGAGGAGAATTTGGACGTTTGAATTAAGATTGGGACTCCCTCCCTGCACCCTGGGCAATAGGGCGAAGGCTGGTACGGTGCGGACAGTCACCTCCCGGGGAGTCTGACCAAGGTTTGGGTTGTGAATGTCCACAACCTACCATTCCACTTTCATGTTCAGCAAACGTGCTCCGTTAAAGTCCTTCGGGCCCTGTGCAATAAAGCAGAAAATGAGTTTGTAATCTCCCAGTGAATGGGATTTAATTAAGCCAATGGGATCTCCGGACTGGGCTTGATTGAATTCAGAATCCATGAGTACTTTAACAGAGTTTAATGACTTCCTCATTCAGTGGCAGGCTTTAGTGAGTCATGCCACTGCTGTATCAGGATTAATCCTGGGCCTGTGGCTCACATGGCTGACTGACCCAGAGCACATTCTGCTCACTGAGTCTCTCGCACTTATAAACATGTGCCGAGTTTGGGCATTTGCCCTGTTTTCGCCCTCGGCAATTGGCAATTTTATATCAGCTCGGCCCCCAGACTGAGTGTGGAGGCAGGCAGCCCACAACGGCAGGGGAGGCATGAGGGGTGTGTGTGAAAGAGCGAGAGAGGGAGAGAGTGTGTGTGTGTGTGTGAGAGAGGGAAGGAGAGAGAGTGTGTGTGTGTGTGTGTGAGAGGAAGGAAGAGAGAGAGTGTGTGTGTGTGTGTGACAGAGCGAGAGAGGGAGGGAGAGAGTGTGTGTGTGTGAGAGAGAGAGGGAAGGAGAGAGAGTGTGTGTGTGTGTGAGAGAGAGGGAGGGAGAGAGAGAGTGTGTGTGTGTGAGAGAGAGAGAGAGGGAGAGTGTGTATCTGTGAGTGTGTGTGTGTGAGAGAGAGAGAGAGAGGGAGGGAGAGAGTGTATGTGTGTGTGAGAGAGAAAGAGGGAGGAAGAGAGTGTGTGTGTGTGAGAGAGAGAGAGAGGGAGGGAGAGAGTGTGTTTGTGTGACAGAGCGAGAGAGGGAGAGTGTGTGTGTGTGAGAGAGAGGGAGGGAGAGAGAGAGTGTGTGTGTGAGAGAGAGAGAGGGAGAGTGTGTATCTGTGAGTGTGTGTGTGTGAGAGAGAGAGAGAGGGAGGGAGAGAGTGTATGTGTGTGTGAGAGAGAAAGAGGGAGGAAGAGAGTGTGTGTGTGTGAGAGAGAGAGAGAGGGAGGGAGAGAATGTGTTTGTGTGACAGAGGGAGAGAGGGAGAGTGTGTGTGTGTGGGAGAGAAAGGGGGAGGGAGAGAGTGTGTGGGTGTGAGAGAGTGAGTGTGAGTGAGAGAGTGAGTGAATGTGAGAGAGTGAGTGAGTGACTGAGTGAGTGAATGAGTATGTGAGAGAGTGAGAGAGTGAGTGTGAGAGAGTGAGTGAGTGACTAAGTGAGTGAATGAGTGTGTGAGAAGGTGAGAGAGTGATTGTGAGTGAGTGAGAGATAGAGTGAGTGTGAGTGAGAGAGTGAGCGAGAGAGTGAGCGAGTGAGAGAAAGTGTGAGAGAGTGAGTGAGTGACTGAGTGAGTGAATGATTGTGTGAGAGTGAGTGAGTGAGTGTGAGTGAGTGAGTGAGTGTGAGAGCGAGTAAGTGAGTGAGTGAATGATTGTGTGAGAGAGTGAGTGAGTGAGTGTGAGTGAGTGCGTGAGTGAGTGAGTGAGTGAGTGAGTGAGTGAGAGTGAGTGAGTGAGTGTGAGAGAGTGAGTAAGTGAGTGAGTGAATGATTGTGTGAGAGAGTGAGTGAGTGAGTGTGAGTGAGTGCGTGAGTGAGTGAGTGAGTGAGTGAGTGAGTGAGTGAGTGAGTGAGTGAGTGAGTGAGTGAGTGAGTGGCAACCCATGACCAGCATTGGTTTCAGTGCACACACCATAAATGCTCGTGGTGTGTGAGTCCCATGTACTGTGCACTGGAGTGAGGCGTGAGGGAGAGTTTCACTCACGGACCCCAGCACCATGTCGGAGAGCCCCCTCACCCGATCCTGCCGCACCGCGCCCGATGCCAGCGGGTGTGAGCGGGTCTCCGGGCGGCAGGACCCCGGGGGCACAGTCCCCGGCACTAAGGAAGAACTCGCATTTATATAGCGTCTTTCACTACCTCAGGGTGTCTCAAAGCGCTTTACAGCCAATGAAGTACTTTTGGAGTGCAGTCACTGTTGTAATGTGGGAAATGCGGCAGCCAATTTAGGCACAGCAAGCTCCCACACACAGCAATGTGATAATGACCAGATAATCTATTTTAGTGATGTTGGTTGAGGGATAAATATTGGCCCCGGGTAGTATGGTCGTAGTACAGTATTAGGCAGTCCCTCGTATCGAGGATGACTTGCTTCCACGCCGAAAAGAGATGATGAGTTCACAGGTGTTTCCATGAAGATCTGAATATTCCAGATCCCGAACTAATCCTGAAGGGTGGAAGATGCCTGTGGATGGATTGTTTAACGTGGGGTGACCGTTGCACACCAGCCACCACACGGGCTTGACAGAGCGAGGTCTTGGTCCAGTGGCAAGGGTTAACCAAGCGGTGTCCCAGGACACCGGGGAGAACACCCCTGCTCTTCTTCAAAATAGTGCCATGGGATCTTTTGTGCCCATCTGATGATATATGGGCAAACAGGACCTCAATTTAATGTTTCAATTGGAAGACGGCACCTCCGACAGTGCAGCGCTCCCTCAGTACTGCCCCTCCGATAGTGCGGCGCTCCCTCAGTACTGCCCCTCCAACAGTGCGGCGCTCCCTCAGTACTGCCCCTCCGACAGTGCAGCACTCCCTCAGTACTGCCCCTTCGACAGTGCAGCGCTCCCTCAGTACTGTCCCTCCGACAGTGCGGCGCTCCCTCAGTACTGTCCCTCCGACAGTGCGGCGCTCCCTCAGTACTGCCCCTCCGACAGTGTGGCGCTCCCTCAGTACTGTCCCTCCGACAGTGCGACGCTCCCTCAGTACTGCCCCTCCGACAGTGTGGCGCTCCCTCAGTACTGCCCCTCCGACAGTGCGGTGTTCCCTCAGTACTGCCCCTCCGACAGTGCGGTGCTCCCTCAGTACTGCCCCTCCGACAGTGCGGTGCTCCCTCAGTACTGCTCCTCCGACAGTGCGGCGCTCCCTCAGTACTGCCCCTACGACAGTGTGGCACTCCCTCAGTACTGCCCCTCCGACAGTGCAGTGCTCCCTCAGTACTGCTCCTCCGAAAGTGCGGTGCTCCCTCAGTACTGCCCCTCCGACAGTGTGGAACTCCCTCAGTACCGCCCATCCGAAAGTGCAGCACTCCCTCAGTACTGCCCCTCCGACAGTGCGGCGCTCCCTCAGTACTGCCCCTCCGACAGTGTGGCGCTCCCTCAGTACTGTCCCTCCGACAGTGCGACGCTCCCTCAGTACTGCCCCTCCGACAGTGTGGCGCTCCCTCAGTACTGCCCCTCCGACAGTGCGGTGTTCCCTCAGTACTGCCCCTCCGACAGTGCGGTGCTCCCTCAGTACTGCCCCTCCGACAGTGCGGTGCTCCCTCAGTACTGCTCCTCCGACAGTGCGGCGCTCCCTCAGTACTGCCCCTACGACAGTGTGGCACTCCCTCAGTACTGCCCCTCCGACAGTGCAGTGCTCCCTCAGTACTGCTCCTCCGAAAGTGCGGTGCTCCCTCAGTACTGCCCCTCCGACAGTGTGGAACTCCCTCAGTACCGCCCATCCGAAAGTGCAGCACTCCCTCAGTACTGCCCCTCCGACAGTGCGGCGCTCCCTCAGTACTGCCCCTACGACAGTGTGGCACTCCCTCAGTACTGTCCCTCCGACAGTGCGGCACTCCCTCAGTACTGCCCCTCCGACAGTGCGGCGCTCCCTCAGTACTGCCCCTACGACAGTGTGGCACTCCCTCAGTACTGCCCCTCCGTCAGTGCGGCACTCCCTCAGTACTGCCCCTCCGACAGTGCGGCACTCCCTCAGTACTGCCCCTCCGACAGTGCGGCGCTCCCTCAGTACTGCCCCTCCGACAGTGCGGCACTCCCTCAGTACTGCCCCTCTGACAGTGCGGCACTCCCTCAGTACTGCCCCTACGACAGTGTGGCACTCCCTCAGTACTGCCCCTCCGACAGTGCAGCACTCCCTCAGTACTGCCCCTCCGACAGTGCGGCACTCCCTCAGTACTGCCCCTCGACAGTGCAGCACTCCCTCAGTACTGCGCCTCCGACAGTGCGGCACTCCCTCAGTACTGCCCCTCCAACAGTGCGGCCTTCCCTCAGTACTGCCTCCTTCTCCATCCCTGCTTGCTCCAACAAAATGAAAATGCTTTGGATGCTGGAAATCTGAAGAATGAACAGAAGTTTATGAAACACGCAGTGGGTGAGGCATTGTCCGTGGAGAGTGTTAACGATGATGCTGCTGTACCTACAGGCCCCGGAGTCGGATCGCCAAATCTGGTTGGGCTGCATTCCTGGCGATTTCATCACATGACCTCCCGGCCTCACGGGGCCCCGCCCCCACACTCCCGCCATTGGTCCATTCCCCAGGCACATTGCCCTCCCACGGCCAATTGGAAAATAGAACACAATCCTTGTTAGCCGAGTGGTTTAGTCCTGACTATCAGTCAAATAGCTTGTTCCCCATTTCCAATATTTTTATAACTAATTAACAAATCAGAATCTACCCAAGGAAAATGCGAAGAAACCTATGATATTTGAAGGCTCCCGATGATTTTACTGACAACAGTGTCCCAGAGATTAACCTTCAATCCCTGGAGAGTGTCGGACAAAGCTGGAGGCTTGGTAACCCAACCCCGGGTCACCTCGAAGTTTGGGTTTAACAGACATAGATCCGATTAATCTCACGGCACAGAAGGAGGCCATTGGGCCCACCGTGCCTGCGTCGGCTCTGTGACAGAGCGATCCGATTGGTCCCACTCCCCCCGCACTTTCCCCACAGCCCTACAAATGTTTCCACTTCACAGGGGCCGAATTTGGCCAAGGCCCCCGCCCGCCCAAAGTGCCGCCGGTGGCCGTCGAGGTACCGGACGGTACTTTGGGCGGGATATTCATCGCCGAGGTTCCTCGAAGGTCGGCAAATGGACGACGTCCACCGCCAATCCGGGCGGCAGCGGGCGGGGGCTCTCACTCTCGGCGGTGGAGCCGCTTGCCGGCCAAGTGCGGCCGAGGATGGAGTCGGGCCCACCGAGGGTCGAAGAGCTGGAAAATAATCATCAGGGAAAAAATACATAAACCATCGGAAGACCTTCAGGGGACGCCGTCCGGGTAAGTCGCTGTGGAGAAAAAAAATACATCAAATGTTCACTTCGCTTTTTTTCACCATCTTCAGACTCACCGTCGGGGCCCAGGCCAGCCTCCAGCCAGCGGCCCACACCCCCGTTCTGCCGCTGACTCTCGCCCACTCCCGCCCGCAGGAATCTGGGAGCTCGGCGGGCGGGAGCTCAGTTACGTCACTCGGCCGTCCGCTGACGTCCGCGGGTGATTCCCGGTGCCTCTCCCCCTCCCGCCCGCTCCAGGCTATCCCGGACGTGGCACTGGGTGGCTCCGCAAGAGCAATCTCGGCCGCTGCGGGCGGTGAGGTGATCAATTTCAGCTCCCAAGTATTTCTCCCAATTCCCGGTTTGAAAGTTACTATTGAATCTGCTCCCACCGCCCTTTCCGGCAGCGCGTTCCCGATCACAACAACTCGCTGCGTAAAAACATTCTCCCCATCTCCCCCTCTGGATCTTTTACCTTAAATCCGAGTCCCTCTGATTTACCGGACCCCCTGCCACTGGAAACTGTTCCTCCTGATTTACTCTATCAGAACCCCACATTATTTTGAACATCGCTATTAAGTCTCCCCTTAACGCTCCCTGGCCTCAGGAGAACAATCTCCTTTTCTTTTGTCTTGCATTGGTCGACCCAAAGAACTGACACCGTGCCCTCAGAGTGCGATGGTGCTGTGAGCGAGGATGGTGCTGTTGCAAAGTCCGTGCTCCCTGTCTGCTCAGACCCCAACCCTCAATCCTCCTGTGAAGCAGCCGTGGGATGGGGAGGCGGGGCCGGAGGAGTGGCGGGGGTGGGTCGGGGTGAGGGCTGGTCATTGGCTGGAGCAGCTGATCAGAGGGCTGGAGGGGGCGGAGCTTCATGTGGGGGGGTTGTGGGGGGGGGGGGAACCAGAGGCCCCATGCGGGGTGGATGAGAGGCCCCGTGGGGGGGAGGAATGGGGGGAATCAGTTGCCCCATGGGGCCGGGGGGGATGGGGGGATCAGTTGCCCCATGGGGCCGGGGGGGATGGGGGGATGAGTTGCCCCATGGGGCCGGGGGGGGATGGGGGGATGAGTTGATGAGTTGCCCCATGGGGCCGGGGGGGGGGATGGGGGGATGAGTTGCCCCATGGGGCCGGGGGGGGGGATGGGGGGATGAGTTGCCCCATGGGGCCGGGGGGGGATGGGGGGATGAGTTGCCCCATGGGGCCGTGGGGGGGGTGGATGGGGGGATGAGTTGCCCCATGGGGCCGGGGGGGATGGGGGGATCAGTTGCCCCATGGGGCCTGGGGGGATGGGGGGATGAGTTGCCCCATGGGGCCGGGGGGGGATGGGGGGATGAGTTGATGAGTTGCCCCATGGGGCCGGAGGGGGGGATGGGGGGATGAGTTGCCCCATGGGGCCGGGGGGGGGGATGGGGGGATGAGTTGCCCCATGGGGCCGGGGGGGGATGGGGGGATGAGTTGCCCCATGGGGCCGTGGGGGGGGGGATGGGGGGATGAGTTGCCCCATGGGGCTGGGGGGGGATGGGGGGATGAGTTGCCCCATGGGGATGGGGGGATGAGTTGCCCCATGGGGCCGGGGGGGGGTGATGGGGGGGATCAGGGACCCTGTGGAGGTGTATGTGATGGCAGGGGGCAGATTAGGCAGGGACACTCGATCCTGGATCCAGCAGTCCTCGCCTTACTTTAGCTGCCGGGGTTCACGAGGCCTGCAAAACCCGACCAACCCTGTTAAATTTGAAATGCTGCTTAATTCTAAGGCATGCCAGCCTCATTATAATATTTAAATAGGCGACCTGCCCCCTGGGAGTGGATTGGCTGCTTGCCCCTGTCCCGCCTCCATTAAAACTGGAAGTGGGTGAGTTGGAGGCGGGTTCTGATCCGGATTCAGATTTTTAATCCTTCAAATTCCCACATGACCCCAATCCACCTGTTGTATGGGGGTAAAATGCCCCCCACAGTTGAATTTTTTGAAGAGGAAACAGAGAGAGTAGACAAGGGTGATGCAGTAGATGTAATGTATCTAGATTTTCAAAAGGCCTTCGATAAGGTCCCCCATACTAGACTGATGAACAAGGTCAGAGAATGCAGAGCCAGAGGACAAGTTGCAGAATGGAGAGCTAGCAGAGAGCAGAGAGTAGGGGTAAAGGGTAGCTATTCCCAGGGGCAGAAGGTGGGTGGTGGTGTTCCACAAGGATCAGTGCTGGGACCACTGATGTTCACAATTTATATTACCGATTTAGACTTTGGAATCAAAGATACAATTTCTAAATTTGAGAATGACACCAATTGTGAGATAGTCAATACTGAGGAGGACTACAACAAATTACAGGGGGACATTAATAAACTTGCAGAATGGGCATATAATTGGCAAATGAAGTTCAACACAGATAAATGTGAGGTATTACATTTTGGTTGGAAGAATAGGGAGGTCACTTATTACTGGGAGGGTGCGGGTCTGGGTGGGGTAGAGGAACAAAGGGATCTCGGATACAAATACACACATCACTAAAAGTTGCGACACAGGTTAGCAAGGCCATAAAAAGCAAACCAAGAACTAGGGTTTATTTTTAGAGGGATAGAATTGAAAAGTAGGGAAGTTATGCTAAACCTGTATTGAACCTTGGTTAGACCACACTTGGAGCACTATGTACAGTTCTGGTCGTCATATTATAAAAGGATATAGAGGCATTGGAGAGGGGGCAGAGAAGATTTACAAGGATGATACCAGAAATGCGAGGGTATACACATCGGGAAAGGATGAACAGGCTGGGTCTCTTTTCTCTTGCAAAAAGAAGGCTGAGGGGTGACCTAATAGAGGTTTTTAAAATGATGAAAGGTTTTGATAGAGTGGATACAGAGAGAATGTTTCCACTTGTGGGGAAGAGAATAACTAGAGGCCATCAATATAAGATAGTCAGTAAAAAATCCAATGGGGAATTCAGGAGAAACTTCTTTACCCAGAGAGCGGTGAGAATGTGGAACTCGCTGCCACAGGGAGGGGTTGAGGCGAATAGTATCGATGTATTTAAGGGGAAGCTGGACAAGCGTATGGGGGAGAAGGGAATAGAGGGTTATGCTGATAGATTTAGATGGGGAAAGATGGGAGGAGGCTCGAGTGGAGCATAAACGCCGGCATGGACTGGTTGGGCCGAACGGCCTGTTTCTGTGCCGTATATCCCGTATAATTAATCTATCCCATTCCAAAATAGTGTTTAATCTTCCCCGAGCAAAGAAAAAGGCAAACACTGAGCGAATGGATTTTGGACTCAATATTCTGCCGCTCCTCACCAGGAAGTACTGACATAAACTGGGAGAGCAGGCGGGGCCTGACTGATGGGTCATCGGGAGACTGAAACACTGACCACCCAGAGCTGACTGTGGTGTCCCTGCACCTTGCTACACAATCACACGAGGCATGTACTGCAGACACAGTCACTACGTGACCTTAACCTTTATTCCCAGGACCAAGAGTGATGACCCTGCGTGGGACCTCCTTTTAAATACCTGAATGCCCAGGTGAGGAGTGTCTCCCACAAGTTCACCCCCTGTGGTCAAGGTGTGCATTTCTAGGATGTATGTACAGTGTGCAGTGGTTATATGAAGGTTACAGTTACATCAGGGTTACAGTTGTATGATGGTTACATATATGACATCACCTCCTCCCCCCCCTCATGTCTTTTTGTGTCAAAGGTCAAGTCTTTCAGGTGGTCGATGCTCTCTCGTGGAGCGCCGCAGTTGGGGGTTGAGCCTTGGCATGCGTCTCTGTCCCCTGAGGTGATTCCGGTCTGTCCGGGCTGGCCGCAGGGACTGTGCATGTTGGTGAATGTCCTTGTTGCTAGTCCACTGGCAGTGGTGTGGGTAACATCTCATGATCTTCCTCAGGTTAATCCGTGTCTATGCTGAACCTTTTCTTTACTTGGTCCAAGTGTTTGCGGCTTATCTGCCCATTGTTGAGTCTGACCACTATGACCCTATTCCCTTCTTTGCCAATTGCTGTGCCCTCAAGCCACTTGGGTCCCAAAGCATGGTTAAGAACAAACACCGGGTCATCCATTTCTATACACCTCCCCCTTGAGTTTCGATCATGGCACTCGGTTTGGGACTGGCGTTTGCCCTCAACAATGTCTGCCAGGGCTGGATGAATGAGGGACAGCCGTGTTTTAAGCGTGCGTTTCATGAGGAGTTCCGCTGGCGGGTCTCCCGTGAGCGAATGCAGGCGGGACCTATAGGCCAGCAGGAGGCGCGATAGGCGGCACTGAAGGGAGGGTCCTTGGGTACGGAGCATGCCTTCTTTTATGACTTGGACCGCACGTTCCACCTGGCCATTGGAAGCCGGCTTCAACGGTGCCGTCCGGACGTGTTTGATACCATTACCCGACATAAACTCCTAGAATTCATGGCTGGTGAAGCACGGGCCATTGTCGCTGACCAGAATGTCCGGCAAGCCGTGGGTCGCGAAAACCATACGCAGACTCTCCACGGTGATGGATGTCGAGCACGAGTTCAATATGATGCACTCGATCCACTTCGAGTATGCATCAACAACGATCAGGAACATTTCCCCATGAACGGGCCTGCGTAGTCTACGTGAATACGTGACCATGGTCTGGTGGGCCAGGGCCACGGGCTGAGTGGGGCCTCCCTGGGGGCATTTCCCAGCTGAGCACACGTCGTCCACCTGCGAACCCAGTGTTCCAGGTCTGATTCAATTCCCAGCCACCATACATGTGACCGGGCAATGGCCTTCATTAGCACAATGCCTGGGTGCTCGCTGTGGAGTTCCTTGATGAATACTTCCCTTCCTTTCCAGGGCATGACCACCCGGCTGCCCTATAGCAGGCAGTCGGCTTGGATGGAGAGCTCATCCATCCGTCTGTGAAACGGTCTGACCTCCTCGGGGCATGCTCCGTGTGCGGGCGCCCAATCCCCAGTCAGGACACATTTCTTTATCATCGACAGAAGGGGGTCTCTGTTGGTCCAGAGTTTGATCTGGCGGGCTGTGATAGGAGAGCCTGCGGTGTCAAAAGCCTCAATGGCCATGACCAGCTCAGCGCTTTACTCCGCTGCCCTCTCGGTGGTGGCCAGTGGGAGCCTGCTGAGCGCATCAGCGCAATTGTCGGTGCCTGGCCGCTGCCGTATGGTGTAGTCATACGCGGCCAGCGTGAGAGCCCATCGCTGTATGCGAGCTGACGCATTGGCATTGATAGCCTTGCTGTCGGACAACAGGGATGTTAACGGCTCGTGGTCTGTTTCTAACTCAAACTGTCTACCGAGAAGGTACTGGTGCATCTTTTTCACACCGTACACACAAGCGAGTGCCTCCTTCTCGACCATGCCGTATCCACGCTCTGCCTGGGAGAGCGACCTGGAGGCGTAAGCCACCGGTTGGAGTCGGCCTTCATCGTTACCCTGCTGCAACACACACCCAACCCCGTAGGATGGCGCATCGCACGTTAAAACCAGTTTTTTACAGGGGTCATCCAACGTCAACAGTTTGTTAGAACAAAGCAGGTTCCTCGCCCTATTGAAAGCCCGTTCTTGACAGTCCCCCCAAAACCATTCACAACCTTTACGCAGGAGCACGTGTTCCAACAATGTGGTTAAGTTCGGCAGAAAGTTCCCGAAATAGTTCAAAAGTCCCAGGAATGATCGCAACTCTGACGTGTTGCCGGGCCTGGGCGCACGACGGATCGCCTCAGTTTTGGATTCGGTAGGCCGGATCCCGTCTGCAGCAACCCTCCTGCCCAAAATCTCGACCTCTGGGGCCAAAAACACACACTTGGCCTTTTTCAGCCGCAAGCCTACCCGGTCCAATCGGCGTAGCACCTCCTCCAGGTTGTGGAGGTGTTCCTCGGTGTCTCGACCCGTTATTAGGATGTCGTCTTGGAATAGGATTGTTCCAGGTATAGATTTGAGCAAGCTTTCCATGTTCCGCTGAAAGATAGCGGCCGCCGAACGAATGCCAAATGGACACCTGTTGTAGATAAATAATCCCTTGTGTGTCGTGATGGTGGTCAGAAGTTTGGATTCTTCAGCCAGTTCCTGAGTCATGTCGGCCGAGGTGAGGTCCAGCTTAGTGAACAGCTTGCCACCTGCCAGCGTGGCAAAGAGGTCCTCCGCTCTCGGGAACGGTTATTGGTCCTGTAGTGACACTCGCTTGATGGTGGCCTTGTAGTCGCCACAAATCCTGACCGAGCTATCCGCTTTAAGGACAGGAACAATCCCATCCTCGTCGCCAAATGTGGTGTCCCTGCACCTTGCTACACAATCACACGAGGCATGTACTGCAGATACAGTTACTACGTGGCCTTAACCATTATTCCCAGGACCAAGAAGCGATGACCCTGCGAGGGACCTCCTTTTAAATACCTGAATGCCCAGGTGAGGAGTGTCTCCCACAAGTTCACCCCCTATGGTCAAGATGTGCATTTCTAGGATATATGTACAGTGTGCAGTGGTTACATGAAGGTTACAGTTACATGAAGGTTACAGTTACATGAAGGTTACATACATGACACTGACTGCACATGTGAGAGAGAGAGAGACAGAGCGAGAGAGACAGAGAGAGAGACAGAGAGCGAGCGAGAGAGAGAGACAGAGAGACAGAGAGAGAGAGACAGAGACAGAGACAGAGAGAGAGAGAGAGAGAGTAACAGCGAGAGGGAGAGAGAGAGAGTAACAGCGAGAGAGAGAGAGAGAGACAGAGAGGGACATAGAGAGGGACATAGAGAGGGACATAGAGAGAGACATAGAGAGAGAGAGGGAGACCGAGAGAGAGAGCGAGAGACAGAGAGACAGAGAGAGAGTGACAGAGGGAGAGAGAGCAAGTCAGAGAGTCAGAGAGAGAGAGACAGAGAGAGTGACAGAGAGAGACAGAGAGAGTGACAGAGAGAGAGAGAGTCAGAGAATCAGAGAGAGAGAGAGACAGAGAGGGACATAGAGAGAGAGACAGAGAAAGAGAGAGGTAGAGAGGCACATAGAGAGGGACATAGAGAGAGACATAGAGAGAGAGAGGGAGACCGAGAGAGAGAGAGAGAGACAGAGCGAGAGAGAGAGACAGAGCGACAGAGAGAGAGTGAGAGAGAGAGCAAGACAGAGAGAGAGAGACACACACAGAGAGGACAGAGGGACAGATAAACACATATATACAGAGAGGCAGGAAAAGCAAAATAAATAGAGACGTTTAGTGATACATCTTTCCCCATTTTCCGGAACTGTACAATGGCGGCAGATCCAATATTGCCTTGAGAAGCAGAAAAAGAGAGAGACAAACACTAACAATTTGTATTTATATAGCGGCTTTAACGTAGTGAAACGTCCCAGGGCGCTTCACAGCAGTATTATGAGAAAAAATATTTGACACCAAGCCGCATAAGTAGAAATTGGCTCAGGTGACCAAAAGCTTGGTCAAAGAGGTAGGTTTTAAGGAGCGTCTTGAAGGAGGAAAGAGAGGTAGAGAGGTGGAGAGGTTTAGGGAGGGAGTTCCAGAGCTTGGGGCCCAGGCAACAGAAGGCACGGCCACCGATGGTGGAGCGATTATAATCAGGGATGCTCAAGAGGGCAGAATTAGAGGAGCGCAGAGATCTCGGGGGTTGTGGGGCTGAAGGAGATTACAGAGATAGGGAGGGGTGAGGGCCATGGAGAGATTTGTAAACAAGGATGAGAATTTTGAAATCGAGGGGTTGCCTAACAAAAAGCCAACGTAGGACAGTGAGCACAGGGGGTGATGGGTGAGCGGGACTCGGTGCGAGTTAGGACACGGGGCAGCCGAGTTTTGGATCATCTCTAGTTTACGTCACAGATGCAGACACAGATACACGCCCAGAGACAGCAGGCTAGATTTTCTAATTGATGTTATTTTAACAGTGCCAATAACGATTACTCCCTATCATTCAATGTAGGATAGAGCGATGCACATCGATAGGGAGAGATAGGCAGATTCGGAGAGAGCAGAAAGAGAAAGAGAGTCACTCAGAGAAAGCAGAGACAGAAGCTTCCAGAAAGAGGCAGATAGACAGCAATGTATAAAATAAGGGCAGACATCGCCGACGGGGTCCTACACCGCCTCCAGTGCGCCAGCGCAGCCTTTGGTGCCCTCAAATCTGGCACCAAGCTCATGGTCTACAGGGCTGTAGTGATACCCGCCCTCCTGTATGGCTCAGAGACATGGACCATAAACAGCAGACACCTCAAATCGCTGGAGAAATACCACCAACGATGTCTCCGCAAGATCCTGCAAATCCCCTGGGAGGACAGACGCACCAACATCAGTGTCCTCGATCAGATCAACATCCCCAGTATCGAAGCACTGACCACACTCCACCAGCTCCGTTGGGCAGGCCACATTGTCCGCATACCCGACACAAGACTCCCAAAGCAAGCGCTCTACTCGGAACTCCTACACGGCAAGCGATCCACAGGTGGGCAGAGGAAACGTTTCAAGCACCCTCAAAAGATAAAGTGCAACATCCCCACCGACACCTGGGAGTCCCTGGCCAAAGACCGCCCTAAGTGGAGGAAGTGCATCTGGGAGGGCGCTGAGCACCTTGAGTCTCATCGCCGATGTGATATATTCACAGAGCACAAGCACACACAGCTTCCTACATGGCAGGTAGCTCTCTCGGAAGCCTCCGGAAACCGCCTGGTTCTGTTTATTATTAACCCTGCACTTGCAGTACACAATACGACCACATCCACAGTGTGAAGCTACAAACATTACAAGCTTACAGACATTACACTTCTCCCTCCTTAATGAAGAAGTTATTATAACAAACATCATACATAACTTTCATGTTTATACATAACACAGGATATAAACTTATTTTTTTTCCATATTTACAAATTTTACTTTACCACTTGTTTTCTGTTTTGAAGAGGATACCTGCGCTCTCGAACAGAACCTTCCAAACATGGTGTCGATTCTAAACTCATTCGAGGCTCATCCTGAGGAACATTTTCCTCCACAGAATTCCCTTGATTTTCATTTGAACTCACTCTAACTTCAGGCTCTTTGTTTTCCTGACTCGGACTCAGACTTTCATTCTGATTCTCCTGGATTTGTTTCCACTACATTGGATTTAGGATTTGCTACTGGTGTATCAAAACTATCTGATGAGTCAGAAATAATTGAGTCATTCCCACCTTCAACTCCTTCCATGTCTGTAGGTAAAATATGATCAATATGAACAAACCTAACCTGTCCATTATCAAACATCTTTATCAAATATGTGCGAGGACCACATATCTTCACCGCTCTTCCTGGTAACCACTTTAACCATTTATGGTGATGGTTCTTCACTCTCACCTTCTGGTTTAATTTCACACTTCTCTCTTTTACTCTACCTCTATCATGATTCTCTTTCTGTCTTAATTGTGTCTCTTCTATGGATTGTGCCAAATTTTGCTTTAACAACGAGAATCTGGTTTGTGGCTGTCGTTTGAGAAACAACTCTGCTGGTGATCTACCAGTAGTTGTATGAGGAGTATTTCGATATGTAATCAAAAAATTAGCCAATTTGTGATCCAATGACAACTGTCGTTTCCTTGGATTTGGATCTAACATTTGTTTTATGAGGGCACGTTTTACAATTTGTACAATGCGCTCTGCTGCACCATTCGAAGCATTGTGGAACCTTGGTATGTTTCACACCATTTTTGCTCGTGAATTGTGCAAATTCTTCTGAACGAAATTGTGGTCCATTATCCGAAACAATTTTTTCAGGGAGGCCAAATGAAGAAAAGAATATTCATAAAATGTCCAATGTTTTACTTGTTGTTATTTTCCACATTGGAAACACTTCAACCCACTTTGAATGGCTATCAATCACAATGAACAATTGTTGTCCTTCTAACTCAGCAAAATCACTATGTAGCCTTTGCCACACCCTGGGAGGCCATTTCCATGGCTGTAATGGTACTGGAGGTGTTTGCTTGCTTACCGATTGACATGTCGTACACTGACTCACGATGTACTCTATATCTTTATCAAGACCTGGCCACCATAAATAACTGCGTGCAAAACTCTTGGTCAAGCACATTCCCAGGTGCTGGTCATGGAGGTCTCCTAATAATTTGGACCTGCATTTATTTGGTATAACCAGTCTTGCACCCCACATTATACAATCTTTATTGACTAATAATTCATTCCTACGAATGAAGAATGGATGTGTATCTTTGTCTGTTACCTGGTTTGGCCATCCATTTGCAATATACTCATACACCTTTGACATCACTGGGTCACGTTTGGTTGCTCTACCAATCTCTTCAGCTGTGACTGGCAGTTCATCAATGTATCAAAAATAAAAAACTACTTCCCTATCGGGTGTAACTTGTGATGGGGAAGGCAATCTAGACATTGCATCATCATCACTGTAATCAGCTGATCATCTGTATTCAATATCATATGTATATGCTGACAAAATCAAAGCCCATCTCTGCATTCGGGCTGCAGCTAATGTTGGAACTGGGGACTTTGGATGGAGGATTGCTGTTAGGGGCTTATGGTCCGTAACGATGGTAAACTTACGACCATACAAGTATTTGTGAAACTTCTTGACCCCAAAAATTAATGCCAAAGCTTCCTTTTCAATTTGCACATAATTACTCTCACTGGCATTGAGAGTGCGTGAAGCAAAAGCAATTGGTCTCTCCTCCCCACTACTTAATACATGAGAGATTACTGCCCCAACTCCATACGGAGAGGTATCACATGCTAACTTAATCTCCTTCGATATGTCATAGTGAACTAACATGGTGCTCTCTATCAATTTGCTTTTACACTTCTTGAATGCTGCATCGCATTCTTTTGACCACTTCTAATAGGCCTGTTGTTTCAAAAGTTTATTCAGTGGATGTAATACTGTAGCCAAATTTGGTAGGAACTTCCCATAATAGTTCAAAAGACCCAAGAATGAACGAAGTTCAATGACATTCCTGGGAGTGGGTGCATTTCTAATTTCATCCAATTTTTCCATGGTCGGATATAAACCATCTTTGTCTACTCTGTACCCTAAGTACTCCACTGAGTTTCTAAATAACTCACACTTACGAGCAGACACTCATAATCTGTGCTTCTCTAGCCGTTTGAGGACTTCATTCAATATGTTATTATGAATTTGCCTATTTGGTGCTGAAATTAGTATGTCATCCAAATAACATACTACCCCTTCAATACCTTGCAAAATCTGGTTCATCACCCCTTGGAATATAGCAGGGGCGGAAGACACTCCAAACGGTAGTCTATTAAATTGATATAGGCCTAGATGAGTATTTATAGTCAAACATGACTTGGACTCCTCATCTAGTTCAAGCTGTAAGTAGACATTCGTAAGATCCAGTTTTGAGAAGATCTGACCACCTGTCAGTGTTGTGAACAAATCTTCTATATTCGGCAATGTATTGGGGACATTACCGTCCAGAACCTGGTTTACGGTTACTTTATAATCACCACACAATCTTAACTTACCATCGGACTTAGGTACAACAACAATGGGTGTAGCCCAATTACATCGATCTATCTTAGAAATAATGTTCTCAGTCTCTAGTCTTTTGAGTTCTTGCTCAACTTTCTCCTTGAGTGCATATGATATGGAACGTGGCTTGTAGTAAACCGATCTAGCGTTCTTCTGTACCCTGACACTCGCCTTGAAGCCTTGGATCGGACTGCCCATTTCACAGAACACCTTCGGATACTTCCGTTGATGAAAATCTCGCTTCCACACAGAAAATCTCACTCCAATCCAGCTTCAACCAATTTCTTCCTAGTAAGGCAGACTTGTCTCCTTTCACTACTATTTAGAGGCAAGTTCTGAAATTGATCTTTATATTTCACCGGTACGGTGATACGGCCTACTACAGGAATTTTCTCTCCCTAGTAGCCTCGCAGCTCTATCTTGGATTTCTCCAGTTGGAAATCACGCAATTTGTCGAGGTACAGTGACTCCGGTACTACACTCACGGATGCACCCGTGCCAATTTCCATTGGTACCTTGAATCCGCAACATATATGTGGATTTTGATGCTTTCTGAATCGCTGTCCGTTAACCTCGTGCTCCTGTAACTCTAACATCTCCTCATCCTGTTGTTGTTCTTCCATGCTATGTAGTCTCTTGGGATTTCTACTCATAGCTTTGAACGCTGGACTCATAGCTTTGAAAGCTGGTTTACCCTTCAGGCCTTCACAAGATGCACAGCCTTTCTGCAGATGAAACACTCTGCCTTCACGTAAGGACAACTTTGAGCAATGTGTTGTCCCAGGCACCTATAGCACAATTTTGACACTGTTAGAATTTCCAGTTTCTGAGACTTTTGGCCCCCACCATCTTTTACTTTGAACCTGCAGGTGATTTACCTCGGTTGACTGACGCCCGTAATTATTATTTAATTCTCGGGAATTTTGTTCGGCCATGCCCATCGACCTCGCTGTCTGACAAGCAATCTCAAAAGTCAAGTCACCCGTCGTCAATAACTTCCTTCTGATCACATAATTTTTCACTCCAGAAACAAAACAATCCCGTAATGCTCGGTTTTGAAAGTTTCTAAAATTACAGTGCATCGATAGCTTCTTTAATGCTACGATGTAATCAGTGATACTTTCATCAGGCTTTTGATTCCGAATCCTGAAACGATAGCTTTCAGCAATTTCTAACGGTTTGGGGTTATAGTGTTGCTCTAGCTTCGTTAAAATCTCTTTAAGCGTTGTGTCCTTTGGCTCGTCAGGCACAAGCAGATTTACAAGGGTCACGTACAATGCCGGAACCGCCTCCGATTAGAAGATCGCTTTCTTACGTTCCAACACAGCCTGGTTCTGGACTGCATTGTCTGGAACTTCGATTATGTTATTTGCAGTGAAATACTTTTCTAGCCGATCTACATACGCTTTAAAACATTCCCGGTTGTGTCTACCTTCCCCCAAATGTCCGATTACACCTGCCATTTTAATCTCTAGCTGTTCACACCGTGTGTTGTATTTTACGTCAGATTTTGTAGCTTTTTTCCAAAGACAGAAACTTCCAAAGTCTCTCTGTTGGCTGGCTGAATCCTTCGCCAACAAAATTTAAGCTTTAAATCATCCGAAACATCCCATCCCATCGCCAAATGTGATCTATTCACAGAGCACAGCACACACAGCTTTCTGCATGGCAGGCAGCTCTCTTGGAAGCCTCCGGAATCTGCCTGGTTCTGTTTAATTATTAACTCTGCAGTTGCAGTACACAATTCGTCCACATCCACAGTGTGGAGCTACAAACATTACAGCCGAGAGCATGCAGAAACCAAGCGCAGGCAGCGGAAGGAGCGTGCGGCAAACCAGACTCCCCACCCACCCTTTCCTTCAACCACTGTCTGTCCCACCTGTGACAGAGACTGTAATTCCCGTATTGGACTGTTCAACCACCTGAGAACTCACTTTTAGAGTGAAAGCAAGTCTTCCTCGATTCCGAGGGACTGCCTGTGATGATGAGAATTCGACCCCATGCTCCGTGTCGGTGTTTATGCTCCACACCAGCCCCCTCCCACCCCTCTCCATCTCACCCCATCACCATATCCTTCTATTCCTTTCTCCCTCATGTGTTTATCCAGCTTCCCCTTAAATACATCGATTCTATTCGCCTCAACCCCTCCCTGTGGCAGCGAGTTCCACATTCTCACCGCTCTCTGCGTAAAGAAGTTTCTCCTGAATTCCCCATTGGATTTCTTGGTGACGATCTTATATTGATGGCCCTTAGTTATGCTCTTCCCCACAAGTGGAAACATTTTCTCTGTATCCACTCTATCAAAACCTTTCATCATTTTAAAGACCTCGATTAGGTCACCCCTCAGCCTTCTACTTTCAAGAGAAAAGAGCCCCAGCCTGTTCATCCTTTCCCAATAGATGTACCCTCGCATTTCTGGTACCATCCTTGTAAACCTTCTCTGCACCCTCTCCAGTGCCTCTATATCCTTTTTATAATATGGTGACCAGAACTGTACACAGTGCTCCAAGTGTGGTCTAACCAAGGTTCAATACAGGTTTAGCATAACTTCCCTACTTTTCCGGAATTCACTATTGAATTTATTGGGGACTATTTAATATTTAGGACCGATGTCCCTTTACGCTGTGCAGCCATGTGACCACACAGGCCGACTTTACAATCAGAAAAACCGCGCGTGCCATTAAAGGGGCCGTGCACTCAAACAAAATTAAATGGACATTGTTTATTCCAGGGACTTGAGCACAAGGCTGACACTCCAAGTGCAGTACTAAGGGAGCACTGCCCTGTCGGAGGGACAGTACTGAGGGAGCACTGCACTGTCGAAGGGGCAGTACCGAGGGAGCACTGCATTGTCGGAGGAGCAGTACTGAGGGAGCACTGCACTGTTGGAGGGGCAGTACTGAGGGAGTACTGCACTGTCGGAGGGGCAGTACTGAGGGAGCACTGCCCCGTCGGAGGGGCAGTACTGAGGGAGCACTGCACTGTTGGAGGGGCAGTACTGAGGGAGTACTGCACTGTCGGAGGGGCAGTACTGAGGGAGCACTGCACTGTCGGAGGGGCAGTACTGAGGGAGTACTGCTCTGTCGGAGGGGCAGTACTGAGGGAGCACTGCACTGTCGAAGGGGCAGTACTGAGGGAGCACTGCACTGTCGGAGGGGCAGTACTGAGGGAGCACTGCACTGTCGGAGGGGCAGTACTGAGGGAGCACTGCACTGTCGGAGGGGCAGTACTGAGGGAGTACTGCTCTGTCGGAGGGGCAGTACTGAGGGAGCACTGCACTGTCGAAGGGGCAGTACTGAGGGAGCACTGCACTGTCAGAGGGGCAGTACTGAGGGAGCACTGCACTGTCGGAGGGGCAGTACTGAGGGAGCACTGCACTGTCGGAGGGGCAGTACTGAGGGAGTACCACATTGTCAGAGGGCAGTACTGAGGGAGCACTGCACTGTCGGAGGGGCAGTACTGAGGGAGCACTGCACTGTCGGAGGGGCAGTACTGAGGGAGCACTGCATTGTCGGAGGAGCAGTACTGAGGGAGTACCACATTGTCAGAGGGGCAGTACTGAGGGAGCACTGCACTGTCGGAGGTGCCGTCTTCATGATGAGACGTTAAACCGAGGCACGTCTGCCCTCTCAGGTGGATGTAAAAGATCCCATAGCACTTTTTCGAAGAAGAGCAGGGGAGTTATCCCCAGTGTTTTGGGGCCAATATTTATCCCTCAATCAACATCACAAAAACAGATTATCTGGTCATTATCATATTGCTGTTTGTGGGAGCTTGCTGTGCGGAAATTGGCTGCTGCGGTTCCCACATTAGAACAATGACCACATCCAAAAGTACTTCATTGGCTGTAAAGCACTTTGAGACTCCGGTGGTTGTGAAAGGCGCCATATAAATGCAAGTCTTTCTTTCTTCTCATGACCTCTCGTTCTGGTCTCCCCCATAAGTGGAACCATCTTCTCTACGTCCACCCTATCCAACCCCTTCAGAATCTTAAAGACCTCGATTAGGTCAGCCCTCAGCCTTCTCTATTCCAGAGAAAAAAATCCCAGCCTGCTCAGTCAGCCCCGATAGTTATAACCTCTCAGTTCTGGTATCACCGCACTAATTCTTTTTCTGCACCTTCTCCAGTGCTTCTATATCCTTTTTATAACATGGCACATTTCCCAGTGCAGATTTTTAGCAGGATATTTCCACATTGTCATTAATCCCTCACAATTAATGATCTACAGGAGGTGAATTACGCTGGATTATTCTAATTACTTTCCTTTCCTGTGTTTTAATTGCCTGCTCTACTTTCTGCGCATGGTATCGGATGGCGCCGTGGAGAGAATCTCCTTACCTTGCTAGCATTACACCTTGTCAGCTTTCATTTTATCCTTTTTAAATAAATGTTGTTTTCAGTGCGTTCCCACCTGTTTGGGGAGGAAGCGGGGGCCATCGATCAGTGTGACTGATGTGTACGTTTTCTTATTTGTTGATGTGGGAAAACAGCTTGCTGCAGATGTAAGTCCCAAGCCTTGAATAGCCACTGCCCCACTTTCAGTGTCCCAGATAGTCCTGTATTGAAAATAATTAATGTGTGGATGTGTCGGCCAATCAAGAGTAGGCTGCACGTACAAAGGCCAATCATCAAGGCTGAACCCATCAATTGCAAGACCACGGGGAGGCACCCCCGCCCCCCCCCAACCCGTGCCCCCCCCCGCCCCTCCCACTCTCTGCCCCCGGTCTCTGAGTCAGAAGGTTGTGGGTTCAAGTCCCACTCCAGGGACGTGAGCGCGAAAATCTAGGCTGACACATGAGAGCAGTGCTTGTTGTGAATGTGTATACCCTGTACACTCAATGTACAGTTACATAAGACCACTGGATGTACCTTCACACTGTATACACTATACCTGTACCACCAGGGGGTGCAACTGGTGGAGACCTAGGGGTCACCTGTACACTGCAGGTAACCAGGTATAAAAGAGAGCCCACCTTACTGTACCCTCATTCAGGAGCTGCAATAAATGGACTAAGGTCACAACAGTTCAAGTGCAAAACCTTACGTCATGGAGTCATTAGTAGAGTGCCTGCAAACACCACGGTGCTGTTTGTGTCTTTCAGATGAGGAGCGCAGGTGCAGCAGCCCAGGAGCAGCGTGGAGGCATACTACTTCAGGGAGCAGTGCGAGCTGGTGCAGGAGAGCAACAGCAGTGAAGAGTGACGTCACCAAGGTCCAGGTCGGTGATTGGAGCCTGGGCAGGTACAGCAGGAGACTGTCGAGGGATGTGATCAGGGCCCAGGGGAGGCGTGAGTTCAGGGCCAGGGGCCCAAGGGTAGCACAGGCCAGCCCACACTGCGATATGTGTGTGCACTCGGTCCGTGCAGCAGAGCTGGTCTCCAGTTGTCCTGGTTAATCCTTGCCACTGGACCAGGACCTAGCTCTGTCAAACATAAAAACATAGAAGTACCCCTTGATACCCCTTGATCCCTTTAGCCATAAGGGCCACATCTAACTCCCTTTTGAATATATCTAACGAACTGGCCTCAACAACATTCTGTGGTAGAGATATCCACAGGTTCACAACTCTCTGAGTGAAGAAGTTTCTCCTCATCTCGGTCCTAAATGGCTTACCCCTTATCCTTAGACTGTGACCCCTGGTTCTGGAGTTCTCCAACATCAGGAATATTCTTCCCACATCTAACCTGTCCAATCCCGTCAGAATTTTATGTTTCTCAAATCCCCTCTCATTCTTCTAAATTCCAGTGAATATAAACCTAGTCGATCCAGTCTTTCCGCATATGTCAGTCCTGCCATAGAAACATAGAAACATAGAAAATAGGTGCAGGAGCAGGCCATTCAGCCCTTCTAGCCTGCACCGCCATTCAATGAGTTCATGGCTGAACATGAAACTTCAGTACCCCCTTCCTGCTTTCTCGCCATAACCCTTGATCCCCCGAGTAGCAAGGACTTCATCTAACTCCCTTTTGAATATATTTAGTGAATTGGCCTCAACTACTTTCTGTGGTAGAGAATTCCACAGGTTCACCACTCTCTGGGTGAAGAAGTTTTTCCTCATTTCGGTCCTAAATGGCTTACCCCTTATCCTCAGACTGTGACCCCTGGTTCTGGACTTCCCCAACATTGGGAACATTCTTTCTGCATCTAACCTGTCTAAACCCGTCAGAATTTTAAACGTTTCTATGAGGTCCGCTCTCATTCTTCTGAACTCCAGTGAATACAAGCCCAGTTGATCCAATCTTTCTTGATAGGTCAGTCCCGCCATCCCGGGAATCAGTCTGGTGAACCTTCGCTGCACTCCCTCAATAGCAAGAATGTCCTTCCTCAAGTTAGGAGACCAAAACTGTACACAATACTCCAGGTGTGGCCTCACCAAGGCCCTGTACAACTGTAGCAACACCTCCCTGCCCCTGTATTCAAATCCCCTCGCTATGAAGGCCAACATGCCATTTGCTTTCTTAACCGCCTGCTGTACCTGCATGCTAACCTTCAATGACTGATGTACCATGACACCCAGGTCTCGTTGCACTTTCCCTTTTCCTAATCTGTCACCATTCAGATAATAGTCTGTCTCTCTGTTTTTACCACCAAAGTGGATAACCTCACATTTATCCACATTATACTTCATCTGCCATGCATTTGCCCACTCACCTAACCTATCCAAGTCACTCTGCAGCCTAATAGCATCCTCCTCGCAGCTCACACTGCCACCCAACTTAGTATCATCCGCAAATTTGGAGATACTGCATTTAATCCCCTCGTCTAAATCATTAATGTACAATGTAAACAGCTGGGGCCCCAGCACAGAACCTTGCGGCACTCCACTAGTCACTGCCTGCCATTCTGAAAAGTACCCGTTTACTCCTACTCTTTGCTTCCTGTCTGACAACCAGTTCTCAATCCACGTCAGCACACTATCCCCAATCCCATGTGCTTTAACTTTGCACATTAATCTCTTGTGTGGGACCTTGTCGAAAGCCTTCTGAAAGTCCAAATATACCACATCAACTGGTTCTCCTTTGTCCACTTTACTGGAAACATCCTCAAAAAATTCCAGAAGATTTGTCAAGCATGATTTCCCTTTCACAAATCCATGCTGACTTGGACCTATCATGTCACCATTTTCCAGATGCACTGCTATGACATCCTTAATAATTGATTCCATCATTTTACCCACGACTGAGGTCAGGCTGACCGGTCTATAATTCCCTGTTTTCTCTCTCCCTCCTTTTTTAAAAAGTGGGGTTACATTGGCTACCCTCCACTCCATAGGAACTGATCCAGAGTCAATGGAATGTTGGAAAATGACTGTCAATGCATCCGCTATTTCCAAGGCCACCTCCTTAAGTACTCTAGGATGCAGTCCATCAGGCCCTGGGGATTTATCGGCCTTCAATCCCATCAATTTCCCCAACACAATTTCCCGACTAATAAAGATTTCCCTCAGTTCCCCCTCCTTACTAGACCCTCTGACCCCTTTTATATCCGGAAGGTTGTTTGTATCCTCCTTAGTGAATACCGAACCAAAGTACTTGTTCAATTGGTCTGCCATTTCCTTGTTCCCCGTTATGACTTCCCCTGATTCTGACTGCAGGGGACCTACGTTTGTCTTCACCAACCTTTTTCTCTTTACATACCTATAGAAACTTTTGCAATCCGCCTTAATGTTCCCTGCAAGCTTCTTCTCGTACTCCATTTTCCCTGCCCTAATCAAACCCTTTGTCCTCCTCTGCTGAGTTCTAAATTTCTCCCAGTCCCCAGGTTCGCTGCTATTTCTGGCCAATTTGTATGCCACTTCCTTGGCTGTAATACTATCCCTGATTTCCCTTGATAGCCACGGTTGAGCCATCTTCCCTTTTTTATTTTTACGCCAGACAGGAATGTACAATTGTTGTAGTTCATCCATGCGGTCTCTAAATGTCTGCCATTGCCCATCCACAGTCAACCCCCTAAGTATCATTCGCCAATCTATCCTAGCCAATTCACGCCTCATACCTTCAAAGTTACCCTTCTTTAAGTTCTGGACCATGGTCTCTGAAATTACTGTTTCATTCTCCATCCTAATGCAGAATTCCACCATATTATGGTCACTCTTCCCCAAGGGGCCTCGCACAATGAGATTGCTAATTAATCCTCTCTCATTACACAACACCCAGTCTAAGATGGCCTCCCCCCTAGTTGGTTCCTCAACATATTGGTCTAGAAAACCATCCCTTATGCACTCCAGGAAATCCTCCTCCACCGTATTGCTTCCAGTTTGGCTAGCCCAATCTATGTGCATATTAAAGTCACCCATTATAACTGCTACACCTTTATTGCATGCACCCCTAATTTCCTGTTTGATGCCCTCCCCAACATCCCTATTACTGTTTGGAGGTCTGTACACAACTCCTACTAACGTTTTTTGCCCTTTGGTATTCTGCAGCTCTACCCATATAGATTCCACATCATCCAAGCTAATGTCTTTCCTAACTATTGCATTAATCTCCTCTTTAACCAGCAATGCTACCCCACCTCCTTTTCCTTTTATTCTATCCTTCCTCCCAGGAATCAGTCTGGTGAACCTTCGCTGCACTCCCTCAATAGCAAGAATGTCCTTCCTCAGATTAGGAGACCAAAACTGAACACAATATTCCAGGTGAGGCCTCACCAAGGCCCTGTACAACTACAGTAAGACCTCCCTGCTCCTATACTCAAATCCTCTCGCTATGAAGGCCAACATACAATTTTCCTTCTTCACCGCCTGCTGTACCTGCATGCCAACTTTCAATGACTGATGTACCATGACACCCACGTCTCGTTGCACCTCCCCTTTTACTAATCTGTCATCGTTCAGATAATAATCTGCCTTCCTGTTTGTGCAACTAAAGTGGATAACCTCACACTTATTTACAGTATACTGCATCTGCCATGCATTTGCCCACTCACCTAACCTGTCCAAGTCCCCCTGCAGTCCTCCTCACAGCTCACATTGCCACCCAGGGCCTGATAGACTGCATCCCAGAGTACTTAAGGAGGTGGCCTTGGAAATAGTGGATGCGTTGACAGTCATTTTCCAACATTCCATTGACTCTGGATCAGTTCCTATGGAGTGGAGGGTAGCCAATGTAACCCCACTTTTTAAAAAAGGAGGGAGAGAGAAAACAGGGAATTATAGACCGGTCAGCCTGACATCGGTAGTGGGTAAAATGATGGAATCAATTATTAAGGATGTCATAGCAGTGCATTTGGAAAGAGGTGACATGATAGGTCCAAGTCAGCATGGATTTGTGAAAGGGAAATCATGCTTGACAAATCTTCTGGAATTTTTTGAGGATGTTTCCAGTAGAGTGGATAAGGGAGAACCAGTTGATGTGGTATATTTGGACTTTCAGAAGGCGTTCGACAAGGTCCCACACAAGAGATTGATGTGCAAAGTTAGAGCACATGGGATTGGGGGTAGTGTACTGACATGGATTGAGAACTGGTTGTCAGACAGGAAGCAAAGAGTAGGAGTAAATGGGTACTTTTCAGAATGGCAGGCAGTGACTAGTGGGGTACCGCAAGGTTCTGTGCTGGGGCCCCAGCTGTTTACACTGTACATTAATGATTTAGATGAGGGGATTAAATGTAGTATCTCCAAATTTGCGGATGACACTAAGTTGGGTGGCAGTGTGAGCTGCGAGGAGGATGCTGTGAGGCTGCAGAGCGACTTGGATAGGTTAGGTGAGTGGGCAAATGCATGGCAGATGAAGTATAATGTGGATAAATGTGAGGTTATCCACTTTGGTGGTAAAAACAGAGAGACAGACTATTATCTGAATGGTGACAGATTAGGAAAAGGGGAGGTGCAAATGGGACCTGGGTGTCATGGTACATCAGTCATTGAAGGTTGGCATGCAGGTACAGCAGGCGGTTAAGAAAGCAAATGGCATGTTGGCCTTCATAGCAAGGGGATTTGAGTACAGGGGCAGGGAGGTGTTGCTACAGTTGTACAGGGCATTGGTGAGGCCACATCTGGAGTATTGTGTACAGTTTTGGTCTCCTAACCTGAGGAAGGACATTCTTGCTATTGAGGGAGTGCAGCGAAGGTTCACCAGACTGATTCCCGGGATGGCGGGACTGACCTATCAAGAAAGACTGGATCAACTGGGCTTGTATTCACTGGAGTTCAGAAGAATGAGAGGGGACCTCATAGAAATATTTAAAATTCTGACGGGGTTAGACAGGTTAGATGCAGGAAGAATGTTCCCAATGTTGGGGAAGTCCAGAACCAGATGTCACAGTCTAAGGATAAGGGGTAAGCCATTTAGGACCGAGATGCGGAGGAACTTCTTCACCCAGAGAGTGGTGAACCTGTGGAATTCTCTACCACAGAAAGTCGTTGAGGCCAATTCACTAAATATATTCAAAAAGGAGTTAGATGAGGTCCTTACTACTAGGGGGATCAAGGGGTATGGCGAGAAAGCAGGAATGGGGTACTGAAGTTGAATGTTCAGCCATGAACTCATTGAATGGCGGTGCAGGCTAGAAGGGCCGAATGGCCTACTCCTGCACCTATTTTCTATGTTTCTATGTTTCTATGTTTCTATCATCTGCAAATTTGGAGATTCCTTCATCTAAATCATTAATGTATATTGTAAATAGCTGGGGTCCCAGCACTGAACCCTGTAGCACCCCATTATTCACTGCCTGCCATTCTGAAAAGGACCCGTTTATTCCCATGCTTTGCTTCCTGTCTGCCAACCAGTTCTCTATCCACATCAATACATTATCCCCAATACCATGTGCCTTAATTTTGCACACTAATCTCTTGTGTGGGACCTTGTCAAAAGCCTTTTGAAAGTCCAAATACACCACATCCACTGGTTCTCCCTTGTCCACTCGACTAGTTACATCCTCAAAAAATTCTAAAAGATTTGTCAAGCATGATTTCCCTTTCATAAATCCATGCTGACTTGGACCGATCCTGTCACTGCTTTCCAAATGCGCTGCTATTACAGCTTTAATAATTGATTCCAATATTTTCCCCATTACCGATGTCAGGCTAAATGGTTTATAATTCCCTGTTTTCTCTCCCTCCTTTTTTAAAAAGTGGTGTTACATTAGCTACCCTACAATCCATAGGAACTGAACCAGAGTCTATAGAGTGTTGGAAAATGACCACCAATGCATCCACTATTTCTAGGGCCACTTCCTTAAGTACTCTGGGATGTAGACTATCAGGCCCTGGGGATTTATCAGCCTTCAATCCATCAACTTCCCTAACACAATTTCCTGCCTAATAAGGATTTCCCTCAGTTCCCCCTTCTCGCTAGACCCTCGGTCCCCTAGTATTTTCGGGAGGTTATTCATGTCTTCCTTAGTGAAGACAGAACCAAAGTATTTGTTCAATTGGTCTGCCATTTCTTTGTTCCCTTTTATGAATTCCCCTGATTCTGACTGCAAGGGACCTACATTAGTCTTCACTAATCTTTTTCTCCTCACATATCAATAGAAGCTTTTGGAGTCAGTTTTTATGTTCCCTGCTAGCTTACTCTCATACTCTATTTTTCCCCTCCTAATTAAACCCTTCGTCCTCCTCTGCTGAATTCTAAATTTCTCCCAGTCCTCAGGTTTGCTGCTTTTTCTGGCCAATTTATATGCCTCTTCCTTGGATTTAACACTTTCCTTAATTTCCCTTGTTAGCCACAGTTGAGCACCCTTACCCATTTTATTGTTACGCCAGACAGGGATGTACAATTGTTGTAGTTCATCCATGTGATCTTTAAATATCTGCCATTGCCTATCTACCGTCAACCCTTTAAGTATCATTCACCAGTCTATCCTAGCCAATTCACGTCTCTTACCATCAAAGTTTCCTTTCTGTAAGTTCAGGACCCTAGTCTCTGAATTAACTGTGAGACTCTCCATCTTAATGAAGAATTCTACCATAATATGGTCACTCTTCCACAAGAGGCCCCGCACGACCAGATTGATAATTAATCCTCTCTCGTTACACAAGACCCAGTTTAGGATAGTCTGCTCTCTAATTGGTTCCTCGACATATTGGTCTAGAAAATCATTCCTTATACACTCCAGGAAATCCTCCTCCACAGTATTGCTACCCGTTTGGTTGGCCCAATCAATATGTAGATTAAAGTCACCCATGATAACTGCTGTACCTTTATTGCACGTATCCCTAATTTCCTGTTTGATGCTGTCCCCAACCTCACTACTACTGTTTGGTGGTCTGTACACAACTCCCACTAATGTTTTCTGCCCTTTGGTGTTTCGCAGCTCTACGCATATAGATTCCACATCATCCAAGCTAATGTCCTTCCTTACTATTGTGTTAATCTCCTCTTTAACCAGTAACGCCAGCCCACCTCCTTTTCCTTCCTGTCTGTCCTTCCTGAATATTGAATACCCCTGGATGTTGAGTTCCCAGCCTTGGTTACCTTGGAGCCATATGTCCTTAATCCCAATTACATCATATCCGTTAACAGCTATCTGCGCAGTCAAATCATCCACCTTATTATGAATGCTCCTCGCATTGAGATTCAGAGCCTTCAGGCTTGTTTTTTTAACACACTTTGTCCTTTTAGAATTATGTTGTAATGTGGCCCTTTTTGATTTTTGCCCTTGATTTCCCTGCTCTCCACTCTTGCTTTTCTCCTTCCTACCTTTTTCTTCTGTCCCCTTTTGCCTTCCCTCTGTCTCCCTGCATAAATTCCCTTCCCCCTGCCATTTTAGTTTAACCCCTCCCCAACAGCACGAGCAAACACTGCCCCTAGGACATCGGTTCCAGTCCTGCCCAGGTGCAGACCATCCAATAACCGGTTCCAAAATCCCAGGAATTTGAATCCCTCCCCCTTGCACCATTCCTCAAGCCACGTATTTAGCTGAGCTATCCTGCGATTCCTACCAAGCCCGTGTGGTGGCTGGTGTGCAACGGTCACCACACGTTAATAAAATTCACACACAGACATCTTCCACCCTTCAGGATGTAGTTCGGGATCCGGAATATTAAGTCCTTCATTGAAACACCTGTGAACTCATCCTTTTTGTGGCGTGGAAGCAAGTCACCCTCGCTTCGAGGGACCTATGATGATGATGATGATGATAAACTGAGGCCCCATCTGCCCCCTCGGACGTAAAAGATCCCATGGCACTATTTCGAAGAAGAGCATGGGAGTTATCCCCGGTGTCCTGGGGCCAATATTTATTCCTCAATCAACATCAGTAAAACAAATTATCTGGTAATTTACGTCATCGCTATTTGCCACATTGTCCACATGTCCGATACAAGACTCCCAAAGCAAGCGCTCTACTTGGAACTCCGACACAGCAGGCGAGCCCCCAGTTACAGGGACACCCTCAATGCCTCCCTGATAAAATGCAACATCCCCACTGACACCTGGGAGTCCCTGGCCAAAGACCGCCCTAAGTGGAGGAAGTGCATCCGGGAGGGCGCTGAGCACCTCGAGTCTCGTCGCCGAGAGCATGCAGAAATCAAGCGCAGGCAGCGGAAGGAGCGTGCGGCAAACCAGACTCCCCACCCACCCTTTCCTCCAACCACTGTCTGTCCCACCTGTGACAGAGACTTTAATTCTCATATTGCACTGTTCAGACACCTGAGAACTCACTTTTAGAGTGGAAGCAAGTCTTCCTCGATTTCGAGGGACTGCCTATGATGATGATGATGATGCACTGTCAGAGGTGCTCACCTCCTAATTTTTAACGCGACTCCTGGGATTTGAACCCTTCTCCACAGGGAACAGTTTTCCTCAATCAGAAGGTTGTGCGTTCAAGTCCCACTTCAGGAACTTGAGCAGATAAATCTAGGCTGATGCTCCAGTGCAATACTAAGGGAGCGCTGCACTGTCGGAGGGGCAGTACTGAGGGAGTGCCGCACTGTCGGAGGGGCAGTACTGAGGGAATGCCGCACTGTCGGAGGGGCAGTACTGAGGGAGTGCCGCACTGTCGGAGGGGCAGTACTGAGGGAGTGCCACACTGTCGGAGGATCAGTACTGAGGGAGTGCCGCACTGTCGGAGGGGCAGTACTGAGGGACCACTGCACTGTCGGAGGGGCAGTACTGAGGGAATGCTGCACTGTTGGAGAGGCAGTACTGAGGGAGTGCTGCATTGTCGGAGGGGCAGAACTGAGGGAGCACTGCACTGTCGGAGGGGCAGTACTGAGGGAGTGCTGCACTGTCGGAGGGGCAGTACTGAGGGAGTGCTGCACTGTCGGAGGGGCAGTACTGAGGGAGCGCCGCACTGTCGGAGGTGCCGCCTTTCGGATGAGACGTTAAACCGAGGGCCCATCTGCTCTCTCAGTTGCGTGTAAAAGATCCCACGGTGCTATTTTGAAGAAGAGCAGGGGAGTTCTCCAGAAAATCTTTTCTGCAAACGGCGATTGATGCCAGATCTATTGTTAATTTTAAATCTGTGATTGAGGGATTTTTGTTAACCAAAGGTATGAAGGGATATGGGCCAAAGGCTGGAATATGGAGTTAGGTCGCAGATCAGCCACGATCTCATTGAATGGTGTAACAGGCTAGAGGGGCCGAATGGCCTCCTCCTGTTCCTGTGTAACAGGCTCGAGGGGCTGAATGGCCTCCTCCTGCCCCTACGACTGGGGTTTGAACTCTGAGATCTCTGACTCTGAAGCAGGAATGCCACTCCTGGGCTCGTGCTACAGTGCTAAATAAAACCCCGCCCCTTCTCAGCTGCCAGCGCTGGACTGAAGCACGTGCAAAGGAGATTCATTCGTAAACACCATCCTGACTTGGAAATATATCGGCCGTTCCTTCATCGTCGCTGGGTCACAATCCTGGAACTCCCTCCCTAACAGCACTGTGGGAGCACCTTCACCACACGGACTGCAGCGGTTCAAGAAGGCGGCTCACCACCACCTTCTCAAGGGGCAATTAGGGATGGGCAATAAATGCCTTACCCACGTGGCGCAACAAATGGAAAGAAAGGGGAAATGGGAAAATATGTTTTGGCAAAGATTAGACCGTACTTTAAGAATGAGTTTAACATTGTCAAATATCAGTCTTTACAGAAATTTAACACCAAACCTGCGACTTAAACTTCACAAATTGCTGCAGCGGTGTATCAAATCTATAATTTCTTTGTTGGCCCTGACTGTGGCTAATTGCTGTCGATGCTGAAAGTGTACATATTTATGATGACATTACCAAACCCGGAATTGAGAGGCAAGCATTGTGAAACCGCCAGTCATTAAGGGATGCGATTTCAGTCTAACATTCAACGGGAGATTCACATTCATTGCTTTCCGAGATTGCCTGACCAGCAAATGCTGGAGGCATTCGATGAATTTTCAGCGAGTATCTGACACTACAGGTGAGAACCCTGAATGTCTGAGTAAATATTCATCAGCATTAGAATCAGATGTTTATTTGCACAGTTGAGTTTTTGCATCAAAAAGTCTCCAAATCCTATTCCAATCACACACCACCAAACATTATTCCCAATCTGTCTTTCGAGATGTTAAACCGAGGCCCCGTCTGCTCTCTGGATGTGAAAGATCCCACGGCACTTATTTCAAAGAAAAGCAGGGGGGGAGTTTTCCTCGGTGTCCTGGGGCCAATATCCCTCAATCAACATCACAAAAAAACAGATTATCTGGTCATTATCATGTTACTGTTTGTGGGAGCTTGCTGTGCGCAAATTGGCTGCTGTGTTTCCTACATTACAACAGTGACTACACTTCAAAAGTATTGGTTATAAAGCGCTTTGGGACATCCTGAGGTTGTGAAGGCGCTATAGAAATGCAAGTCTTTCTGTCTCCACAAAGTGGTGTTTGCTGAAATTATTAATTCAGGGGCTCCCTCAGCTCAATGCCATCATTCAACCTTCACACAGAAAATTAATCCTTTGATTTATCTCTCTTCACACTTTGAGTTTGCAGCAGCATTTTAAACGTTTGGATTGGAAGCTGTCAAATTCCCGGGACATTAAACAGTAGCCGGAGGTGCAGGGGCCATGGGGGATGGCGGGGGCCGGGGAGACGGTGTCTCTGGTGCAGTCAGCTGCTGCCAGGGATTTGTGTGCCGTGGATCCTGGTCAGGCACCGCTGGGGGGGGGGGTGGTGGGGGGGAGAGACGCAGGGGGGGGAGCCGCACAGCTGTGGCACTCGGAGTTACAGAGCAACATCCAGGGCCCGAGATTGGTCACGGCCCCTGCCCGCCGAAGTGCCGCCCAAAGTGCCGCCGATGGCCGCCGAGATACCGGACGGTACTTTGGGCGAGGGTTTTCATCGCCGAGGTCCTTCGAAGGTCGGCAGGCGGCAAATGGATGACGTAGCCCACCAATCTGGGCAGAAGCGGGCGGGAGGTCTCATTCTCGGCGGTAGAGGCACTTGCTGGCCCAAGTGCCGCCGAGGATGGAGTTGGCCCACGGAGGGTCAAAGAGCTGGAAATCAAAATCATAAAAAATAAATATAAAAACTATCGGAAGACCTTCAGGGGGACCCCATTCAGGTAAGTCCCTGCAAAGACAAAAATTACAAAAATGTTCACTGACCTTTTTTTCAGCATTTTCAGACTCACGGTCGGGGACATGACCAGCCTCCAGCCAGCGGTCTGCCCCCGTTCTGCCGCCGAGTCCCGCCCGCAGGTATAGCGCATCTCGGCGGGCGGGAGTCCAGTTGCACTTCTCGGCCGTCCGCTGACGTCAGCGGGCGGTTCCTGGCGGCTCTCCTCTCCCGCCCACTCCGGGCCACCCCGAAAGTGGCACTGGGCGGCTCTTGCCGAGGAAAGTCGGCCACAGCGGGCGGCAGGGGGCGCTAACGTCACCAATTTCGGGCCCGAGTGGTTGATGGAGGACGGGGGGTGGGGGGCAGTTCCAGAGCCCCTCGGGCGAAGGAGCCCAATCACATTCAGCACTCACTCTGAGCCCAGACCCAGGGGGGGGGGGCTCTGGTCACAAGAGTCGGCCTGGTCTGCCGCTACTCGATGTAATCACGTCAAAAGGCATTTAACGGAAATGGCAGGGCGGCTGCATGTTGTATGTCCTCACACCCCTCACAGCACAGAGCGAGGCCATTCAGCCCATCGTGCCTGTGCCGGCTCTGTGACAGAGCGATCCAATCAGTCCCACTCCCCCCTGCTCTTTCCCCACACCCCGGCACATTTTTCCTTTTCAAGTATTTATCGAATTCAATTTGAAAGTTACTATTGAATCTGCTCCCACCGCCCTTTCAGGCAGCGCGTTCCCGATCACAACAACTCGCTGCGAAAAACATTCTCCTCCTCTCCCTCTCTGGTTCTTGTTATATATGTGGACTTGTATTTACTCTGTACAGCCACCAGAGGGCTCATCCCCTGGAGTCCCAACTGATCCCATAATCCCATGCGAGCACAGGTATTTAAGGAGATTTCACAGGTTGGAGAGGCACTCTGGAGATCTGCAATAAAAGACTAAGGTCACACTTTACTTTGAGCTCACAGTGTTCAGTCTGTCTCTTTCTCCATACACAACAACTGACGACGAGATACAGATAGCGAACCCAAAGATGCAGAGAACAGTGGGCATCCTGGAGAAATTTTCGGAGGGAGATAATTGGGAAACTTTTGTGGAGCGACTCGACCAATACTTCGTGGCCAATGAGCTAGATGGGGAAGAGAGCGCTGCCAAACGAAGGGTGATCGCTCTCACCGTCTGTGGGGCACCAACGTATGGACTCATGAAGAATCTGCTCACTCCAGCGAAACCCACAGAGAAATCGTACGACGATTTGTGCACACTGGTCCGAGAGCATGTGAACCCGAAGGAAAGCGTTCTGATGGCGAGGTACCGGTTCTACACCTACAAAAGATCTGAAGGTCAGGAAATGACGAGTTATGTCGCCGAGCTGACTCGCCTTGCAGGACATTGCGAATTTGAAGGACATTTGGAGCACATGCTCAGAGACTTTCTCCTACTTGGCATTGGCCACGAAACCATACTTCGCAAACTTTTGACTGTAGAGACCCCAACCTTGAGTAAGGCCATAGCGATAGCCCAGGCGTTCATTGCCACCAGTGACAATACTAAGAAAATCTCTCAGCACACAAATGCTGCTACAAGTACTGTGAACAAAGTGATGTCATTTTCGAATCGTAGTGCACAGGGCAGGTCACACATAGCTGCAGCTACACGTATGCAGAGCTCTCAGAATCCACCATCAAGGGTGATGAATGCAAGGCCACTAACACCTTGTTGGCGCTGCGGGGGTGATCATCGTTTCCATTCAAGCTGGTTCAAAGAGTACGTTTGCAAGGGCTGTGGAACAATGGGACACCTCCAACGAGTGCGCAGGCAAGCAGCAAAGCCTGTTAAACCTGCAAACCACCACGTTGCAGAGACCGACCGACCCACAGAGGATCACGATGAACCAGAGCCTCAGATCGAGGAGGCAGAGGTCCATGGGGTGCACACATTCACCACGAATTGTCCCCCGATAATGCTGAATGTTGAACTAAATGGACTCCTGGTTTCAATGGAGCTGAACACGGGCCGAGCCAGTCCATCATGGGCAAAAAGACTTTCGAAAGGTTGTGGTGCAACAAGGCCTCAAGGCCAGTCTTAACTCCAGTTCGCACGAAACTAAGAACTTACACAAAAGAACTGATTCCTGTAATCGGCAGTGCTACTGTAAAGGTCTCCTACGATGGAGCGGTGCACAAGCTACCACTCTGGGTGGTACCGGGCGATGGTCCCACGCTGCTCGGCAGGAGCTGGCTGGGAAAGATACGCTGGAACTGGGACGACGTCCAAGCACTATCGCCCGCTGATGACACTTTGTGTACCCAGGTCTTAAACAAATTTGCTTCACTGTTCGAACAAGGCATCAGGAAATTCCAAGGAGCAAAAGTACAGATCCACCTAATTCCGGGGACGCGACCCATCCATCACAAGACGAGAGCAGTACTGTACATGATGAGAGAAAGGGTAGAGACCAAGCTAGACTGGCTGCAGAGAGAGGGCATCATTTCGCCGATCAAGTTCAGCGAGTGGGCCAGCCCGATCGTCCCAGTCCTCAAGGGAGACGGCACTGTCAGAATCTGTGGCAATTATAAAGTAACTATCAATCGTTTCTCCCTCAATGACCAATACCCACTACCAAAGGCCGACAACCTCTTTGCAATGCTGGTGGGAGGAAACACGCTTATGAAGCTGGATCTGACTTCAGCCTACATGACGCAGGAACTGGAGGAATCATCGAAGGCCCTCACCTGCATCAACATGCACAA
>NC_091993.1:126703829-126751329 GCF_044704955.1 Pristiophorus japonicus
TCCACTCTGCAATATTTGCAAAAAGAAAATTGCTGCCTTGCAATAATTTTATACGGTTTGGTGAATGCAGTCGTTTCTCAACACAACTTAAACTTGTCATGGCCAGTGTCGTTGTAACCCATGTATAAGCTGACCTAAATTGTACACCTTGAGAACACTGACCACAGGGGGCGAACTTGTGGGAGACACTCCTAACCTGGACTTTCCGGTATAAAAGAGGAAGCTCCACCCATCTTGAGGTCTTGGTAGTAAAGGTAACTGGTCACAGAGTGATCTTCTCTCAAGTATGGGCCTCGTGTGCATTTGTAGTGTATAGTGAGGTCATATTAGTTCTTGACTCCTCTTTCTCTCCATCAATATTGGAGAACTATCAACGTTTGATTCATGCTGAGAATTACAGCTACATTATTGGTTTATTAACAGAAAGATCGACTGTTCGCCGCAGCAAGAATTCGCTGCATGTCCGTGTATTGTCCACTCCACGTCAGAGCTGCAACCATTGTGGCTCAGTGGACAGCACCCTCGCCTCTGGGTCCGAAGGTTGTGGGTTCAAGCCCCACTGCAGGGAGCACCGCACTGTCGCAGGGGCAGTACTGAGGGAGTGCCGCACTGTCAGAGGGGCAGAGGGGCAGTACTGAGGCAGTGCCGCATTGTCAAAGGGGCAGTACTGAGGGAGCGCCGCACTGTTGAAGGGGCAGTACTGAGGGAGCCCCGCACTGTCGGAGGGGCAGTACTGAGGGAATGCCGCACTGTCGGAGGGGCAGTACTGAGGGAGCCCCGCACTGTCGGAGGGGCAGTACTGAGGGAGCCCCGCACTCGTGCTGTCTTTCAAATGAGACGTTAAACCGAGGCCCTGTCTGCCCTCTCAGGTGGACGTAAAAGATCCCATGGCACTAGAAAAGCAGGGGAGTTCTCCCTGGGGCCAATATTTATCCCACAAAACAGATTATCTGCTTATTTTCATATTGCTGGTTGTGGGAGCTTGCTGTGCACAAATTGGCTGCCGCGTTTCCCACATTACAACAGTGACTACACTCCAAAAGTACTTCATTGGCTGTAAAGCGCTTTGGGACGTCCAGTGGTCGGGAAAGGTGCTATATAAATGCAATTCTTTCTTTTCTTAAATTCTGTCTTAAATTTATCCAAATGTCAATGATCCTCAGAGGGTCTCGAATATATTCTCGTGGTATTAATTTTGTTACCTGATACATTTTGCATTCTATCGAAAGAAAGAAGGAAAGAGAGAAGGAAAGATTGACATCCCAAAGCGCTGTCCAACCAGTTGAGAGTTATTGAATTGTAGTCAGTGCTGCAATTGGGAGGCGTAAGGCCAGAAAGGGATTTGTAAACAAGGAAATCGAAGCGTTGTCGGACCAGGAGCCAGTGTAGGTCAGCGAGCACAGGGGGGGATGGGTGCGAGTTGGGACACAGGCAGCAGAAGTGGGAGGGAGATGGAGTCCGGTCAGGAGAGCATTATCAGAGTTGAGTCTACGGGGGACAAAGGTACTGATAAGGGGGGTTTCAGTGTCAGGTCAGCTAAGGCAGAAGCGGAGCTCATGTGTGGGAATGGCCATAGTCTGATAAACTAAATCAGACTTCCCCCTTTGCGGCGGTAGCAGATGCGGGCGGGGCGGGGAACTCAGCCCCGTGCAGCGCTGCCGTGTTCAAAGGGCGTTCCCTCCCTGATTTAGTTTATCAGACTATGGACGGGCCATCGCTGCAGGCTTTGCGATTAAAGATTCACCGAGCCAGACCCGGGGGGGGACCTGCTCCGTCAGCCTGGCACTCGAGCAGAGCGCCGCGCTGAGCGATCGCGTACAGGAACCCGCAAAGAAATTGGCATCGACACAGTTACGTTTATTTTTACTGAACTGGGCCACCTCGCCATTAACCATCGCCCCTGGTAACGGCCGTCTGCCTGATCCGCACCTCCTGGCGCTGTCGGTGTTTGCGCCCGGCGCTGCTCCCGGGAGGCGGAAATTAATTTCGGGAGGCGATAACGGGGCGATGCGCGCAGCGATAACGTCACGATCTCCGGGCGCAACGCTGTAGCACCGCCGCTAAACATAAGATGGGAGTCGATGTTAGCGCCGCGCCCAATCGCAAAGCCCCCTGAGCTCGCGCCCAATTTCTAGCCCCTAATGTCCCAACAAACCAACACAAGCGTCCACAAACACCCTCAGGAAAAACAAGTCCCATTTTGTACTCACACCAACCTCAGGAGGGTCCAGGGGAGCGGAAATGTAAAACGTCAAAGAGCAGGGAGAAGTCAATAGAGCGGGGTAGCACTGCGGGAAATGATAACCAGAGCATGACAGGAAGGAACAGAATGGATAAACATAAAGTGTAGCAGAAAGTGGGATCAAAGCAGGCAAAAATGGTAAAAAAAAACACATTTTAAAGCTCTTTATCTGAATGCACGCGGCATTCATAACAAAATAGATGAATTGACGGCACAAATGGATATAAATGGGTGGGATCTGATCATCATTACAGAGACCATTGAAAGGTGACCAAGGCTGGGAATTGAATATTCAGGGGTATTTGACAATTTGGAAGGATAGACAGAAAGGAAAAGGAGGTGGGGTAGCACTGTTAATAAAGGATATCAGTGTGTTCGTGAGAAATTATATTGGCTCAGAAGATCAAGATGTTGAATCGATTTGGGTGGAGATAAGGAATAATAAGGGGAAAAAGTCACTGGTGGGCGTAGTCTATAGGCCCCCTAAAAGTAGCTACACTGTTGGACGGAGTATAAATTAAGAAATAATGGAGGCTTGTAAAAAACGAATGGCAATAATCATGGGCGATATTAATCTTCATATTGATTGGACAAAGCAAATTGGTCAGGGTAGCCTTGAGGAAGAGTTCATAGAGTGTATCCGGGATAGTTTCCTTGAACAGTACGTTGTGGAACCAACCAGGGAGCAGCCTATCTTAGATCAGGTACTGTGTAATGAGACAGGATTAATAAATGATCTCGTAGTTAAGGATCCTCTAGGAAAGAGTGATCATAACATGGTTGAATTTCAAATTCATTTGAAGGGTGAGACAGTTGGATCTCAAACCAGTGTCCTAAGCTTAAATAAAGGAGACTACAAAGGTATGAAGACAGAGTTGGCTAAAGTGGACTGGGAAAATCGATTAAAGTATGGGACGGTTGATGAGCAGTGGCAGACATTTAAGGAGATATTTCATAACTCGCAACAAAAATATATCCCAATGAGAAGGGAAGACTGTAAGAGAAAGGATAACCATCCGTGGCTAACTAAGGTAAATAAGGGATGGTATCAAATTGAAAACAATGTGGTCAAGACTAGTGGGAGGCCAAAGGATTGGGAAACTTTGAAAAAACAGCAAAGGACGACTAAAAAAATAATAAAGAGAGGGAAGTTAGATTATGAAAGTAAACTAGCACAAAATATAAAAACAGATAGTAAGAGTTTCTACAGGTACATAAAAAGGAAAAGAGTGGCTAAAGTAAATGTTGGTCCCTTAGAGGATGAGACTGGGGAATTAATAATGGGGAACATGGAGATGGCAGAGACGTTGAACAAATATTTTGTATCGGTCTTCACGGTAGAAGACACTAAAAACATCCCAATAGTGGATAATCAAGGGGCTATAGGGAGGGAGGAACTTAATACAATCACTATCACTAATGAAGTAGTACTTGGTAAAATAATGGGACTAAAGGCAGACAAGTCCCCTGGACCTGATGGCTTGCATCCTAGGGTCTTAAGAGAAGTGGCTGCAGAGATAGTGGATGCATTGGTTGTCATCTACCAAAATTCCCTGGATTCTGAGGCGGTCCCAGTGGATTGGAAAACTGCAAATGTAATGCCCCTATTTGAAAAAGGAGGTAGACAGAAAGCAGGAAACTATAGACCGGTTAGTCTAACATCTGAAGCTGGGAAAATGCTGGAGTCCATTATTAAGGAAGCAGTAGCGGGAGATTTGGAAAAGCATGATTCAATCAAGCAGAGTCAGCATGGTTTTATGAAAGGTGTTATGTATGTAACCACAATGTAACACCACTGTATTACTGTGTACACTCAACCTAGATGCACACCTTGACCACAAGGGGTGAACTTGTGGGAGACACTCCTTACCTGATCACTCAGGTATAAAAGGGGAGGTCCCACGCAGGGTCACGTTCTTTGGAGTCCTGTGAATAAAGAGTTCAGGTCACAGAGTGACCTTGTCCCCAGAAGGTGCCTCTTGTGGTTTCATACTGTGGAGTAAGGACTTTACATTGGCGACGAGAAACGAGAATGGCCACCGGTAGCACAGAGGAACGGTACTGTGTTGGGGAAGACTGGGACGATTTTGTCGAGAGGCTTCAGCAAAGCTTTGTTACGAAAGAATGTCTGGGGGATGCAGCGGCCGACAAGCGAAGGGCTCATCTCCTGACCAGCTGCGGACCAAAGACTTACGCGCTCATGAAGGATTTACTAGCACCCGAAAAGCCGGCGGACAAAACCTTTGAAGAACTTAGCAAATTGATCGGGGAGCACCTCAAACCGGCGAGTAGCATACATATGGCCCGACACAGATTCTACACCCACCGACGTCGTGAAGGTTAGAGCATACCAGACTTCGTAGCGGACCTCCGGCGTTTGGCCAGCCTCTGTAAGTTCACAGACACCTGCGGGGGGGAGATGCTAAGGGACTTGTTTATCGAGGGCATCGGTCATGCGGGAATTTTCTGCAAATTAATTGAGACCAAGGATTTGACCTTGGAAGCGGCGGCGTTGATGGCTCAAACTTTCATGGCGGGGAAGGAAGAGACAAAAATAATATACGTGCGCAATTCTGCCTCCAACACGGCGATGGATCAGGGAGTCAACATCATCAATGTGACACAGAGCCCCGCAGGCAAGCAGGGGCAGTCCGACACTCCCCAGGCAGCAATAGACCCCAGAGTAGGACTTCAACAGAGACAATGGCAGGCTGAACGGACATTCACGCCATCACAGTGGACAATGCGGCCCGGGATGGGGCCATTGACACCCACTAATAGGGTACTTAAGAGCAGTCAGAGGGACAGTCAGCGCAGAATGCCTGGCCATAGTCCCTTTGTTCCCAATAATGGAAACTTTAACTCATGCTGGAGGTGTGGGGGAAAACACTCAGCTAGATCTTGCTGATTTCAACAGTTTGTCTGCAGGATCTGCAATCTCAGTGGCCACTTAGCTCGAATGTGCAGGAAGCCTGCAACCAGACTAATATATGAGGCGGATGGACCAGAAGAGGGTTCTTTGAGGCAGGATGACCTTTGGGGCAAATCGATGGATGCCGAGGTTCAGCGGGTCCCTGTGGCGAATATTCACAGTTCATACACCAAAACACCACCAATGATGATGAGGGTTTTATTAAACGGTATCCCAATACGCATGGAGCTGGACACTGGGGCCAGCCAGTCATTCATGGGCGTTCAGTAATTTGAGAAGCTAAGGCCACTTAAAGCCAGTAGACCCAAATTAGAACGTATTGAGACACAATTACGGATTTACACGAAAGAAATCATTCCGGTGCTAGGCCGTGCAATGTTGGCTGTCACACACAATGGGTTAGTGAACTGGCTGCCACTCTGGATTGTCCCGGGCAATGGTCCCACACTGTTGGGAGGAGCTGGTTAGCCGAGATGAACTGGAAATGGGGGGTTGTTCACGCAATGTCATCTGTGGAGTGAAGTTCATGCTCACAAGTCCTACAACAATTCGATTCACTATTCCAACCTGGCGTCGGGACTTTCAAAGGCACTAAAGTAGTGATACACATTACCCCGGACGCCAGGCCAGTGCACCACAAAGCCAGAGCAGTGCCGTATGTGATGCGGGAAAAGATCGAGAGCGAACTGGACCGGCTGTTGAGAGAGGGCATCATCTCGCCTGTTGAATTCAGCGACTGGGCGAACCCCATCATTCCCGTACTAAAAGCGGATGGCTCTGTCAGGATCTGTGGCGACTACAAGGCCACCATCAATCGGGTGTCCCTACAAGATCAATACCCACTCCCGAGAGCGGAGGACCTTTTCGCCACGCTGGCAGGCGGCAAGCTGTTCACCAAGTTGGACCTCACTTCAACCTATATGACCCAGGAACTGGCCGACAAATCTAAACTACTGACCACCATCACCACGTACAAGGGACTGTTAGTTTATAACAGGTGCCCATTTGGCATTCGATCAGCAGCCACGATTTTTCAACAATAAATGGAAAGCCTGCTCAAATCCATTCCTGGAACGATCGTATTCCAGGACGACATCCTCATCACAGGTCGAGACACCGGGGAACACCTCCACAACCTGGAGGAGGTGCTACGCCGACTGGACCGGGTAGGCCTGCGACTCAAGAAGTCTAAATGTGTGTTCTTAGCTCCTGAGGTTGAGTTTCTGGGCAGGAGGGTTGCTGCAGATGGGATTCGGCCCACCGAATCCAAAACAGAGGCGATTCGACGAGTACCCAGGCCCTGCAACACATTGGACTGTTGAACTATTTCGGGAACATTCTTCAGAACTTGAGCATGTTGTTGGAGCCACTACACGTGCTCCTGGGTAAGGGTTGCGATTGGTTTTGGGGGGACTGTCAGGAACGGGCTTTTGATCGGGCGCGAAACCTACTTTGTTCAAACAAGTTGTTGACCCTGTTCAACCCCTGTGAAGCATCGTCCTATGGGATTGGGTGCGTGTTGCAGCAGGGCAATGCTGAGGGCCAACTACAACCTGTGGCTTATGCCTCCAGGTCACTCTCTCAAGCAGAACAGGGATATGGGATGGTCGAGAAGGAAGCGCTTGCATGTGTCTATGGTGTAAAAAAAATGCATCAGTATCTCTTTGGTAGGAAGTTTGAATTAGAGACGGACCACAAGCCATTAACATCCCTGTTGTCAGACATCAAGGCTGTCAATGCCAATGCATCAGCTCGCATACAGCGATGGGCTCTCAAGCTGGCTGCTTATGACTACTCCATCCGGCACCAGCCCGGCACTGAAAATTGCGCTGACGTGCTCAGCAAGCTTCCACTGGCCACCACTGAGGGGGCAGCAGAGCAAAGCACTGAGATGGTCATGGCTGTCGATGCCTTTGACAGCGTAAGCTCCCCCATCACAGCCCGCCAGATCAAAATCTGGACAAACAGAGATCCCCTCCTATCCCTGATTAAGAAATGTGTCCTGACTGGGGATTGGGCGCCCGCACACGGAGCATGCCCTGAGGAGGTCAGACCGTTCCACAGATGGATGGATGAGCTCTCTATCCAAGCCGACTGCCTACTATGGGGCAGCCGGGTAGTTATGCCCCAGAAGGGCAGGGAGGCCTTCATCAGGGAACTCCACAGCGAGCACCCAGGCATTGTGCTGATGAAGGCCATTGCCCGGTCACACGTTTGGTGGCCTGGAATTGATTCAGACCTGGAACACTGTGTTCACAGGTGCACAACGTGTGCCCAGCTGGGTAATGCCCCCAGGGAGGCCCCACTCAGCCCGTGGCCCTGGCCCTGGCGGGCCCGTTCATGGGTAAGATGTTCCTTATTGTGGTAGATGCGTACTCGAAATGGATTGAGTGCATCATTCTGAATTCATGCACGTCATAAGAACATAAGAACATAAAAACATAAGAATTAGGAACAGGAGTAGGCCATCTAGTCCCTCGAGCCTGCTCCGCCATTTAACAAGATCATGGCTGATCTGGCCATGGACTCAGCTCCACTTACCCGCCCGCTCCCCATAACCCTTAATTCCCTTATTGGTTAAAAATCTATCTATCTGTGACTTGAATACATTCAATCAGCTAGCCTCAACTGCTTCCTTGGGCATGAGAATTCCACAGATTCACAACCCTCTGGGAGAAGAAATTCCTTCTCAACTCGGTTTTAAATTGACTCCCCCGTATTTTGAGGCTGTGCCCCCTAGTTCTAGTCTCCCCGACCAGTGGAAACAACCTCTTTGCCTCTATCTTGTCTATCCCTTTCATTATTTTAAATGTTTCTATAAGATCACCCCTCATCCTTCTGAACTCCAACGAGTAAAGACCCAGTCTACTCAATCTATCATCATAAGGTAACCCCCTCATCTCCGGAATCAGCCTAGTGAATCGTCTCTGTACCCCCTCCAAAGCTAGTATATCCTTCCTTAAGTAAGGTGACCAAAACTGCACGCAGTACTCCAGGTGCGGCCTCACCAATACCCTATACAGTTGCAGAAGGACCTCCCTGCTTTTGTACTCCATCCCTCTCGCAATGAAGGCCAACATTCCATTCGCCTTCCTGATTACCTGCTGCACCTACAAACTAACTTTTTGGGATTCATGCACAAGGACCCCCAGGTCCCTCTGCACCGCAGCATGTTGTAATTTCTCCCCATTCAAATAATATTCCCTTTTACTGTTTTTTTTCCCAAGGTGGATGACCTCACACTTTCCGACATTGTATTCCATCTGCCAAACCTTAGCCCATTCGCTTAACCTATCCAAATCTCTTTGCAGCCTCTCTGTGTCCTCTACACAACCCGCTTTCCCACTAATCTTTGTGTCATCTGCAAATTTTGTTACACTACATTCTGTCCCCTCTTCCAGGGCATCTATGTATATTGTAAACAGTTGTGGTCCCAGCACCGATCCCTGTGGCACACCACTAACCACCAATTTCCAACCCGAAAAGGACCCATTTATCCCGACTCTCTGCTTTCTGTTAGCCAGCCAATTCTCTATCCATGCTAATACATTTCCTCTGACTCCGCGTACCTTTATCTTCTGCAGTAACCTTTTGTGTGGCACCTTATCGAATGCCTTTTGAAAATCTAAATGCACCACATCCATCGGTACACCTCTATCCACCATGCTCGTTATATCCTCAAAGATCCCGACCTCGAATGCGGTCGGGACCTATAGGCCAGCAGGAGGCGCGATAGGCGGCATTGTAGGGAGGGCCCTTGAATCCTGAGCATACCTCGCTTAATGATTTGGATCGCACGTTCCGCCTGGCCATTGGAGGCCGGCTTGAACGGTGCAGTCCTGACGTGGTTGTTGCCATTGCCCGACATAAACTCTCGGAATTCGTAGCTTGTGAAACATGGGCCATGTGCCTCAGAATGTGCCTCATGTGATTTCATACTGTGGAGTAAGGACTTTACAAAAGAGAAATCATGTTTGACAAATTTGCTGGAGTTCTTTGCGAATGTAATGAGCAGGGTGGATAAGGGGGAACTAGTGGATGTGATGTATTTGGATTTCCAGAAGGCATTCGATAAGGGGCCGCATAAAAATGTTACTGCACAAAATAAAAGTTCACTGGGTTGGGGGTAATATATTAGCATGGATAGAGGATTGGCTAACTAACAGAAAACAGAGAGTTGGGATAAATGGGTCATTTTCCGGTTGGCAAACAGTGACTAGGGGGGTGCCGCAGGGATCGGTGCTGGGTCCTCAACTATTTACAATCTATATTAATGACTTGGATGACGGGACCGAGTGTAATGTAGCCAAGTTTGCTGATGATACAAAGATGGGTGGGAAAGAAAATTGTGAGGAGGACACAAAAAATCTGCAAAGGGATATAGACAGGCTAAGTGAGTGGACAAACATTTGGCAGATGGAGTATAATGTGGGAAATGTGAGGTTATCCACTTTGGCAGGAAAAATAAAATAAGCAAATTATAATTTAAATAGAGAAAAATTGCAAAGTGCTGCAGTACAGAGGGACCTGGGGGTCCTTGTGCATGAAACACAAAAAGTTAGTATGCAGGTACAGCAAGTGATCAGGAAGGCAAATGGAATGTTGGCCTTTAATGCAAGGGGGATGGAGTATAAAAGCAGATAAGTCCTGCTACAACTGTACAGGATATTAGTGAGGCCACACCTGGAGTACTGCGTACAGTTTTGGTCTCCGTATTTAAGGAAGGATATACTTGTATTGGAGGCTGTTCAGAGAAGGCTCACTCGGTTGATTTCTGAGATGAAGGGGTTGTCTTATGAAAAAAGGTTGAGCAGTTTGGGCCTGTCTCATTGGAGTTTAGAAGAATGAGAGGTGATCTTATCGAAACATATAAGATTCTGAGGGGGTCGACAGGGTAGATGCAGAGAGGATGTTTCCCCTCGTGGGGGAATCTAGAAACAGGGGACATGGGGTCAAGTTTCGGCCTGAGTTGCTCCTATTTTTTTGGAGCAACTAGTTTAGAATGGAGCATCTTAGAAATTGCAATTCTCGGCATTTAGTTTGCTTCAGTTCTAGTCAGTTAGAACAGTTTCATTTTAGAACAGATTTTTTTTTTCAAAAGGGGACGTGTCCGGCCACTTACGCCTGTTTTGCAAGTTTAGGCAACGAAAACTTACTCCAAACTAACTTAGAATGGAGTAAATGTAGATTTTTGTACGCTCAGAAAAACCTTGCCTACACTTGGAAATCAGGCGTAGGGAACGAGAGATGGAGGGGGAGGGGAGGTTTACAAACATTAAACACTTCACTTTTACAAATAAAGAGCCATCATCAATAATAACTGATAAATAAATCAATAAATCAACCAATAAATCAATCAAAAAAAATAAAAAAATAAAACATAAAAAAAATAATAAAAAATCAATAAATAAAAAATTAAGTTTCCACTCATTGACTGCAGCACCGGGAGCCCTCCAACAGTGTGCTGGAACCCCCCCCCCCCCGACCCAGTGTCTCTCTCTCTCTGTCTCTGTCAGTGTCTCTCTGTGTTTCTGATAGCGAGGTGTGGGGGGAGGGGGGAGGGAAGGGAGGGGGAGGAAGAAGAGGGTGGAGGAAGAGGAGGGGGAGGAGGAGGAGGGTGGAGGGAGGAGAAAGAGGAGGGGGGGCGAGGAAGAGGGAGGGAGGGAGGGAAGAGGGGGGAGGAGAGGGGAGGGAGGGGAGAGGAGGGAGGGGAGGGAGGGGAGAGGAGGGAGGGGGAGAGGAGAGGAGGGGAGAGGAGGGAGGGGAGAGAGGGGAGAGGAGGGAGGGGAGAGGAGAGAGGGGAGAGGGGAGAGGAGAGAGGGGAGAGGAGAGAGGGGAGAGGAGGGAGGGGAGAGAGGGGAGAGAGGGGAGAGAGGGGAGAGGAGGGAGGGGAGAGGAGGGAGGGGAGAGGAGAGAGGGGAGAGGAGGGAGAGGAGAGAGGGGAGAGGAGGGAGGGGAGAGGAGAGAGGGGAGGGGAGAAGTGGGAGGGGAGAGGAGGGAGGGGGAGAGGAGAAGAGAGGAGGGAGGGGAGAGGAGGAAGGGGGAGAGGAGAGGAGGGAAGAGGGGAGAGGAAAGAGGGGAGAGGAGGGAGGGGAGAGAGGGGAGAGGAGGGAGGGGAGAGGAGGGAGGGGAGAAGTGGGAGGGGAGAGGAGGGAGGGGGAGAGGAGAAGAGAGGAGGGGGGGAGAGGAGAGGAGGGAGGGTGGGGGGAGCCGAAGCGCGAGCGGACCTGAACGGGGGAGGGGGTAACCGCAGCAGGAGCTGAAGATAAAGAGGAGGGAGGCCCGAGTCCAATCTTCGCCGCCCCCAGTGAGCCCATTCGGCCAGGGCTAGGGTCGGGCCACTCCCACGCAGCCTCAGCGGCCTGGAGCTACTGCACATGCGCGCACATTCTAGTGCGCATGTGCAGAGGTCCCGGCACCTGGGCACCTGGCTCCGCCCCTCACAGGTTGTGCTGCGCTGCACCAAGGGCCTGCAACGTTCCAGCAGCGGGGAGAATACCGAGGTAAGTTTTAGGCACGGTTTTTGTTCTAAACATTCGGCGCAGCTCACGGAGTTGCACCGTTCTAAGCGTGGGGGCAAACTTGGGCCCATAGTCTCAGAATAAGGGTCCGCCCATTTAAAACTGAGATGAGGAGGAATTTCTTCTCTCAGAGGGTTGTAAATCTGTGGAATTCTCTGCCTCGGAGAGTGTGGAGGCTGGGTCATTGAATATATTTAAGGCGGAGATGGACAGATGTTTGAGCGATAAGGGAGTAAAGGGTTATGGGGAGCGGGCAGGGAAGTGGAGCTGAGTCCATGATCAGATCAGCCATGATCTTATTGAATGGCGGAGCAGGCTCGAGGGGCCAGGTGGCCGACTCCTGCTCCTAGTTCCTATGTTCTTATGTTCACAGTTCTGGTCACCACATTACAGGAAGGACGTGATTGCACTGGAGAGAGTACAGAGGAGATTTACCAGGATATTGCCTGGACTGGAGAATTTTAGCTATGAGGAAAGATTGGATAGGCTGGGGCTTTTTTTGGAACAGAGGAGGCTGAGGGGAGAGCTTATTGAGGTATATAAAATTATGAGGGGTCTGGATAGAGTGGATAGACCTATTTCCCCTAGCAGAGGGGTCAACAACCAGGGGGCATAGATTTAAAGTAATTGAGGGGAGGTTTAGAGGGGGTTTGAGGAGACCCTTTTTCACACAGAGCATCTGGAACTCACGGCCTGAAAGGGAGGTAGAGGCAGAAACCCTCACCACATTTAAAAAGTACCTGGATGTGCACCTGAAGTGCCGTAACCTACAGGGCTACGGACCCAGAGCTGGAAAGTGGGATTAGGCTTGATGGCTCTTTGTCAGCTGGCACGGACACGATGGGCCGAATGGCCTCCTTCCCTGCTGTAAATTTCTGTGATTTTGAACATGGGAAGATTAACGATTGCCTCAAAGTAAGGGACGTGGCAAATTCATGTTCCCAATGATCAACAGCGAGACTTTTGTCCCGATTGTTCCAGCCGCTCAGAGCTGTCTCTTTCCCGAGATAAAATTCACTGCAGGAGGCAACTTAGCTCCTGCTCAGCAAACGCCATAAAAAAGTCAGCCGCAAATTGCTGAATTTCATGTACAGAATTATTACGCCAGTATATTATCGGTAAATATCTCCAGCAGCAAGTTCGTGATAAGAGCAGCACCCTTGCATGGACTGAACATCAGTCACATTTTCATTAAACCCATCAATTTCCCTCTCAGGTCTATAATCAAGCTCGGAGCAAGAGTTGTATAAACATCCGGAGATGGTGTCATGTGCAACGATTGGGCTCTCGCGCTCGATAGCGAAGTAAGATATCACAAATAACCTGACACCGCGTTCGATAAGGAATAAAAACGCGCAAAATAATTGATGAGTCTTATAAATCCGCCTTGCAGTTCCCCGGGTGGTTTGCCCAACCTCTTTCTCTGGATAGTTTCCTATCGTTTCTGCTTCCCAAACTCTGGTAAAAGCCCCATGTCTCTGTATCGTTACAGATAGAACATTGTGGGGGGGGCAGGGGGGAGAGAAATTCGGTCGGTTAGTGCCCCAGACGGGCGCTAAGCCCCTCCCGCCCGATCGCCGCACTGTCAGCGCCTGCCCCGGACGTCAGCGAAGGTTTAGCGGCAGCGCTGACAGTTTGCGCTGCGCTCGCTAGCCCCGCCCACTGGGTGATGTCACCGAGTGTGCCACGCCCCCCATTAGCGCCGCATTTGCTAAATTGGCTCTCTCGCCTGCCGTAGCGCCCGGCGCTGAGACCGGACGGGGAAAGCAGTCGGTCCGGCGACGGTCCTGGGGCAATACCCTCCACATTACACTGTCAGGGCTGAAATTTCACCATTACAACTTCCATTTATTTGTGGCAGAGGTGGGGAAGTGTAGGTGAGGTTTCTTGAATTTTTTAACAGGAATTTGTTTTTTCACCTTCAGGCGCGAGGATACCTGCATCGTAACGCCAATAATTGAGTCGGCCTCCCGCACGATCGCTCCATTAGCACCTGAGCAGCAGTGTGGAACCTTCCATTAGCGCTCCGCTCCCCTCTTGAGGCGATACAGCTGAATATTGCACTTTGAGGCGGGAGACAGCACCCGGCGCTAACAGTAACGCCCCGGTACCATCAACGCCTCACTGCGGCGTGACCGAATTTCTGGCCCTGGGGGTGAAATCACTCCTTGGCGATTGCGTGCAACAGGTGATTCAGAATTGGCCGTCCATTTGGCTTCGATAGATGAGAGCGCGGGTGGGTAAAGTGTCTGGCCGATGTGTTGTGCTCACTTTGCACGAGCTCCCAACATCCCCCCATTCGACCTCACTCCCCCGTCAGTGTCCAAGCTTTCCTTACTCTCCTGCAAAATTCCCACAGATCAGGAATACCGTAGCTGCCTTTCCCCGTCTCCTGAAGCTGTAACCCAAAAACATCATGAACAGTGTGTTGGCCAACAAGACTTCCCTTTCCCAAATCTGTCTGTGTGACATTATTCAATTAAGACTCACCTTTCACAACTTCCGGACGTCCCAAGCGCTTTGCAGACAATTTACAGCCACTTTTGGAGAGTAGTCACTGTTGAAATACAGCAGCTAATTTGCGCACAGCAAGCTCCCACGAACAGCAATGTGATAATGATCGGATAACATGGTTTTTTTTTTCGATGTTGCTTGAGGGATCAATATTGGGAAGGTCATCGGGGAAAACCCCCAGCTCTTATTCAAAATAGAGGCACGGGATCTGTTACACCCACCTGACGGGGGGCCTAGGTTTAATGTCTCATCCGAAAGACGGCCCCTCCGACAGTACAGCACTGCCTCAGTACTACCCCTCTGACACTCCCTCAATACTGCCACTCCGACAGTGCGGCATTCCCCCAGTAGTGCACCTCCGACAGTGCGGCATTCTCTCAGTACTGCCCCTCCGACAGTGCGGCATTCCCTCAGCACTGCCCCTCCAACAGTGCGGCATTCCCTCAGTACTGCCCCTCCGACAGTGCGGCATTCCCTCAGTACTGCCCCTCCGACAGTGCGGCATTCCCCCAGTAGTGCGCCTCCGACAGTGCGGCATTCCCTCAGTACTGCCCCTCCGACAGCGCGGCACTCCCTCAGTATTGCCCCTCCGACAGTGCGGCATTCCCCCAGTACTGCCCCTTTGACAGTGCAGCGCTCCCTCAGTACTGCCCGTCTGACAGTGCAGCGCTCCCTCAGTACTGTCCCTCTGACAGTGCAGCACTCCCTCAGTATTGCCCCTCCGACAGTGCGGCACTCCCTCAGTACTGCCCCTCCGACAGTGCGGCGCTCCCTCAGTACTGCACCTCCGACAGTGCGGCGCTCCCTCAGTACTGCCCCTCCGACAGTGCGGCGCTCCCTCAGTATTGCCCCTCCGACAGTGCGGCGCTCCCTCAGTACTGCCCCTCCGATAGTGCGGCGCTCCCTCAGTACTGCCCCTCCGACAGTGCGGCGCTCCCTCAGTACTGCCCCTCCGACAGTGCGGCGCTCCCTCAGTACAGCCCCTCCGACAGTGCGGCGCTCCCTCAGTATTGCCCCTCTGACAGTGCTGCACTCCCTCAGTACTGCCCCACCAACAGTGCAGCGCCTCCCTCAGTGCTGCCTCTCCGACAGTGCGGCACGCCCTCAGTACTGCCCCTCCGACAGTGCAGCACTCCGTCAGTACTGCCCCTCCGACAGTGCAGCGCTCCCTCAGTATTGCCCCTCTGACAGTGCGGCACTCCCTCAGTACTGCCCCTCCGACAGTACAGCGCTCCCTCAGTACTGCCCCTCCGACAGTGCAGCGCTCCCTCAGTACTGCCCCTCCGACAGTGCAGCTCTCCCTCAGTACTGCCCCTCCGACAGTGCAGCGCTCCCTCAGTACTGCCCCTCCGACAGTGCAGCGCTCCCTCAGTACTGCCCCTCCGACAGTGCAGCGCTCCCTCAGTACTGCCCCTCCGACAGTGCAGCGCTCACTCAGTATTGTCCCTCTAACAGTGCGGCACTCCCTCAGTATTGCCCCTCTGACAGTGCAGCGCTCCCTCAGTACTGCCCCTCCGACAGTGCAGCGCTCCCTCAGTACTGCCCCTCCGACAGTGCAGCGCTCCCTCAGTACTGCCCCTCCGACAGTGCAGCGCTCCCTCAGTACTGCCCCTCCGACAGTGCAGCACTCCCTCAGTACTGCCCCTCCGACAGTGCAGCGCTCCCTCAGTACTGCCCCTCCGACAGTGCAGCGCTCCCTCAGTACTGCCCCTCCGACAGTGCAGCGCTCCCTCAGTACTGCCCCTCCGACAGTGCAGCGCTCCCTCAGTACTGCACTGGGAGTGTGGGCCTGGATTATGAGGTCAAGTCTCTGGAGCGGGACTTAGAGAACCCAGCACCTTCTGGTTTGGAGACGAGAGAGAGTGCAGCCCATCGAACCATGGCTGACACATTGGGGGCGAAGTCTCCCCACTGTTAGCACGTCCGGGGGCTGCTAGCGGGGCGCGAACGTCTATTCACCCGGGGAGAGGGGGGGGCTGCTGGCTCCCGCAAAATTGCGTGGGCATTAGCGGAGACGTGAAATCGAATGCATGCCACCCCCGTTGGTAGCGCGCTGGGCCATTGCGCCTCCGGAGATGACATCATAGACGCGTGCGTCGACCCCTTTTTGCCCCATGGCAGAAATCGGGCAGCGCCCCCGTGAGGTCGCCGCGGGCGATGTCAGCGCCAGCCTGGCGGGTCGCGATCCGTGCCGCGCTGCTCTCGCTGGGCGAAACTCAAAGGGGAGCCGCGCGCGCCGCCATTTTTTGTTTTTTTTGCCGACTTACCAGCCGGGGCCTTTCCTTGCCGACTTCGCATGGTCCGTGCCGCGGTGGTGCATGCCGTCTCTCCGTGTCGATGCCGGGCTGTGGCCACGGCAAACATCATCCCCGGTGCCTGGTCCCCGGTGGCCCCGTGTCGGCCCATCAGGAGCCCCCCGCGGAGCTCGCTGCGTGACCTCGCCTTTCACGGAAGCGGAGGGCCCGTGGAAGGCATCGGGGCTGAGGCCGCGTAGCGTCCCCGACCTTCGCCCGGGGTGGGGCGGGAGTTAGCGTCCCCCTGAGCCCGCCCCCAGAGCAAGGGGAGCGCGTGACATTGCGATCCCCTTCCTGCCAGGGGCCGTAAGCCCAATTTTGCTCCCCGGGGCGGGACTCCCAGAATGCCCGGCATGCGGAAGGTTGTGGGCGCTATCCAAGTCGGCCCCTGTGCCAACGGACGCTGGCCCCACGGCCACAGGGCGCCGATCCGGACCCGATCCGGACAACTGGTGTCCTCACCCGCGCGGGTAAAGCGCGGACTCAGATCGCTGGGAGATTTGCTTATTCTCAACCACCCGTCTCTGAAGCAGAGAATTTCCATATCTGTACAGCGGCATCAAAGGCTTCTGCCCCTACTCCGCTCCCCCCCCCCCTTATATCAAGAATTACATTACAATCCAATTTCAGTATGTTTTAAATGGAAAATAGATTGGTGCTAATTGGTGTAATTTGATTACGAATCTAAGTACATTTACTGAAATGACAATCTATAAGGGTTAATTGGGGGCTCGCTGTGTCCATGCATGCCCTAATTAAGTATTTCACAATATTCTGCGCTTATTAAGGAAATGAAATCTCCACAGAGGAAGGTGTGAAGGAAGAGTTAGCAAAAAGGCATCCAGAAAAGAAAATTGCTTAAAAGAATTATCTGCTTCAGTTCTTTAACAAATAAATGGGATGTCTCCTGTGGGCCGTGAAATCTGCCCTTTAAATTAGATATTTCGCTGATGATGGACTTGCAACATGGAGACAATCCAATCAATGTCAGCGGGTTCTAATCAACGGCTGATTCTGGCCATTGTGCTCGTGCTGTGCCGCCCATGGCAATCATTTGCCCCGTACCCCTCTGTCAGTTACTGCCGGCGAATCCTAATCCCGCTATAACAATCTGCGCTCAGTGCCAGGTGTGGCTTCAGTGGGCAGCACCCTCGCCTCTCGGTCAGCAGGTTGTGGGTTCAAGTCCCACTCCACAAATTTGAGCACATAAATCCAGGCTGACACTCCCAATGCATTGCTGAGGGAGTGCCGCACTGTCAGAGGGGCAGTACTGAGGGAGTGCCGCACTGTCGGAGGGGTAGTACTGAGGGAGTGCCGCACTGTCGGAGGGGTAGTACTGAGGGAGCGCCGCACTGTCGGAGGGGCAGTACTGAGGGAGCGCCACACTGTCGGAGGGGCAATACTGAGGGAGTGCCGCACTGTCGGAGGGGCAGTACTGAGGGAGAGCTGCACTGTTGGAGGGGCAGTACCGAGGGAACGCTGCACTGTTGGAGGGGCAGTACTGAGGGAGTGCCGCACTGTCGGAGGGGCAGTACTGAGCGAGCGCCGCACTGTCGGAGGGGCAGTACTGATGGAGTGCCGCGCTGTCGGAGGGGCAGTACTGAAGGAGCGCTGCACTGTCGGAGGGGTAGTACTGAGGGAACGACGCACTGTCGGAGGGGCAGTACTGAGGGAGTGCCACACTGTCGGAGGGGCAGTACTGAGGGAGTGCCGCACTGTCGGAGGTGCCGTCTTTCGGATGAGACATTAAACCGAGGCCCCGTCTGCTCTCTCAGGTGGACGTAAAAGATCCCATGGCACTATTTGGAAGAAGAGCAGGGGAGTTATCCCTGGTGTCCTGGGGCCAATATTTATCCCTCAATCATCATCACAAAAACAGATTATCTGGTCGTCATCACATCGCTGTGTGTGGGAGCTTGCTGTGCGCAAATTGGTTGCCGCGTTTCCTACATTACAACAGTGACCACACTTCTGTAAAGCGATTTGAGATATCCAGTGATCGTGAAAGGCGATATATCCTTTATTTATACGGCACCTTAAACATAGTAAAACATTACACAGGAGCATTATCAGACAAAAGTTGTCTCCGAGCCAGATAAGGAGATATTCGGGCAGGTGATCAAAAACTTGGTCAAAGAGGTAGGTTTTAAGGAGCGTTTTAAAGGAGGAGAGAGTGGGGTAGAGAGGCGGAGAGGTTTAGGGAGGGATTTCCAGAGCTTGGGGCCCAGGCAGATGAAGGCACGGCCACCAATGGTGGAGCGATGGATATCGGGGGATGTGCAAGAGGGCTGAACTGGAGGAGCGCAGAGACCTCGAGGGGCTGTGGACGATGTTCCCTCTTTTGTTTAGGAATGAGGGGCCCCTTTATGCAGCTGTGTAGCTTAAAGGGAAGATTGGTTGTAGGGCGAGAGGAGGTGACAGAGATAGGGAGGGTGAGGCACTCCTCCACTGAGCACAGAAAGGTCGAATGCGATTCGCTAACCCATTTTATTTCCCATTGAATGGAGAAGGCTCTATCACCGATAACCGATTTCATCCCAATCTGTGTTGGTAATGTTGGTCAGGACACTGGGACAACTCCTCTGCTCTCCTACACACCGTGCCGTTAGAGCACGACCAACACAGCCAAAGTGGCCCCTTTGTCGAAGTGCGAAGACCCTTAGCGGGGAACATTGCCGACACTAGACTCCCGAAACAAGTGCTCTCCTCACAGCAAGCGAGCCCCAGTGGGGCAGAGGAAACATTTCAAGGACACCCTCAAAGCCTCCTTGATAAAGTGCAACATCCCCACCGACACCTGGGAATCCATAGAAACATAGAAATTTACAGCGCGGAAGGAGGCCATTTCGGCCCACCGTGTCCGCGCCGGCCGACAAAGAGCCGCACGGCCCTCGGTCAGCAGCCCTGAAGGTTACAGATAAACCCGTGAACAATGAACAATGGTGTTCCCTGGCCCAAGACCGCTCAAAGTGGAGGAGGAGCATCCAAGAAGGCGCCAAACACCTCGAGTCTCTTCACCGGGAGCACGCGGAGGCCAAGCACAGACAGCGGAAGGAGCGTACGGCAACCCCAAGCCCCCCACCCACCCGTCCCTCCAACCACCGTCTGCCCCAGACACCGCCTGTGACAGAGACTGTCGGTCCAGCATTGGACCCATCAGTCACCTGAGAACTCCGATATTATTGTGTAAGCGAGTCCTCCTCGACTCCGAGGGACTGCCGACAAAGAAGAAGCTGAGATTCCAAACAGTCTTGGCCCACTGGACGCTTGGGGCTCCTCCTCGGCCTTGCGAGGTTGGGGATTGAGGTAGGTGGACCTGGGAGGGATGTGATTGCAGAAGCCGGCCCTGATGGGTGGACTGACCTGCTGTTGCATCATCCGTAGCACACTGGATACACATCTCGACTCCAAGTGAGACGGTCGTGGGTTCAAGTCCCCGCCAGAGCCTTGAGCATAAAACCTCGGCTGACACTCCAGCGTGGCACTGAGGGAGCGCTGCATTTCAACCTTCCCTCTAAGCTCTGCTGCTCCCGTGCAGCCAGCAATCACTGTATTTGGAGCCCCTTAAAGAGGCCATGCACCCCCCCAAAATTAAAGGGAACACTACTGCATTGTCAGAGGTGCCATCTTTTGGCTGAGACGTTAAACCGAGGCCCCGTCTGCTCTCTCAGGTGGGCGTAAAAGATCCCATAGCCACTATTTTGGAAAAGAGTGGGGGAGTTCTCCACGGTGTCCTGGGGCCAATATTTATCCCAATATTTATCCCTCGCACAGAAGAGGCGAGGGCCCAGGGGCAGCACGGGCCAGCCCACACTGCGATATATGTGCGCGCACTAGGTCCATGCAGCAGAGCTGGTCTCCAGTTGTCTCGGTTAACCCTTGCCACTGGACCAAGACCTCGCTCTGTCAAGCCCGTGTGGTGGCTGGTGTGCAACGGTCACCCCACATTAAAAAAAATCCACGCACAGGCATCTTCCACCCTTCAGGATGTAGTTCAGGATCTGGAATATTAGGTCCTTCATTGAAACACCTGTCAACTCATTCCTTTTTGGTGTGGAAGCAAGTCATCCTCAATCCGAGGGACTGCCAAAGAAGAAGAGAAGATTTATCCCTCAATCAGCATCATCAAAAACAGATTATCTGGTTATTATCACATTGCTGTGCGTGGGAGCTTGCTGTGCACAAATTGGCTGCTGCATTTCCTACGTTGCAACAGTGACTACACTCCAAAAGTACTTCACTGGCTGTGGGCTGCCTTGAGGTCTGTTTTCGGGATGTGCTGTTCTCCCTCAGTACTGCACCGGACTGCCAGCCTGGATTAAATGCTCAAGTGATATGATCTGTGGAATTCGCTGCCTCAGAGAGCTGTGGAAGCTGGGACATTGAATAAATTTAAGACAGAGATGGACAGTTTCTTCATCATCATAGGCAGTCCCTCGGAATCGAGGAAGACTTGCTTCCACTCCTGAAGTGAGTTCTTTGGTGGCTGAACAGTCCAATACGAGAGCCACAGACTCTTTCACAGGTGGGACAGACAGTGGTTGAGGGAAAGGGTGGGTGGGACTGGTTTGCCGCACGCTCCTTCCGCTGCCTGCGCTTGTTTTCTGCATACTCTCGGCGATGAGACTCGAGGTGCTCAGCGCCCTCCCGGATGCACTTCCTCCACTTAGGGCGGTCTTTGGCCAGGGACTCCCAGGTGTCAGTGGGGATGTTGCACTTTATCAGGGAGGCTTTGAGGGTGCCCTTGTAGCGTTTCCGCTGCCCACCTTTAGCTCGTTTGCCATGAAGGAGTTCCGAGTAGAGCACTTGATTTTGAAGTCTCGTGTCTGGCATGCGGACTATGTGGCCTGCCCTACGGAGCTGGTCGAGTGTGGTCAGTGCTTCAATGCTGGGGATGTTGGCCTGAATGAGGCGCTGATGTTGGTGCCCCTGTCCTCCCAGGAAATTTGTAGGATCTTGCGGAGATATCGTTGGTGATATTTCTCCAGCGACTTGAGGTGTCTACAGTACATGGTCCATGTCTCTGAGCCATACAGGAGGGCGGGTATTACTACTTTAACTGATAAGGGAATAAGGGGTTATGGGAAGCGGGCGGGGAAGTGGAGCTGAGTCCATGATCAGATCAGCCATGACCGTATTGAATGGCGGAGCAGGCTCGAGGGGCCGCATGGCCGACTCCTGCTCCTATTTCTTATGTTCTTTTGTCCCAGGGGTGGAGTTGCTTTGCAATTTAGAATCACGTGTTGTTTTGATATCCTAATATTGGCCTTTGTTGCATTTGGTGCATTCGATATGAGAATGGGGTCTCCCATATTCTGGACCAGGAAGTTATTGAGCTCGATTACAAACAGCTATGTGTTGTGAGGCGCAACAGGAGATTTGCTAAACCTTTGCGTTACCCCACTGCCCCGGAGCTAAAGACTCTGAAAGATGCATAATGAAACATCTCGAGCGAATTAATTATTTATCTGCAGCTCAGCCCACACAGAGCGACCAATGCAGTGAATAAATACACCTCTCGCTTACTGATTCCACTTTATTTAAATAAAACTATCATGCTGTAGGGAACTGATAAAACAGGTGAGAAAAACAAAAACTGATAAACAGCCCCATCTGCCAAATAATCGGGGCCGACAGAGACAGATCTGAGCTCCGTAAACTAAACCAACATCTCACCTCTCCCTCCTGGCTTCAAATTTTTCAATTATTTTTCGTCGCATTTGGTTGAGGTGAGGGGTGTTCGCTCTGGGGAATGGAACACTGGGGTCCACATCGAGAGCTTTTACTTCAAAGCTCCCGCCACACTGTCCCATGATTCCTGGGATGAGAGGGTGGTCCTATGAGCGGAGATTGAGCAGATTGGGCCCATACTCTCTGGAGTTCAGAAGAACGAGAGGTGATCTCATTGAAACATCTTCTGAAGAGGGATCGACAGGGTAGATGCTGAGAGGATGTTTCCCCCCCAGGCTGGGGAGTCTAGAACCAGGGGTCACAGTCTCGGGATAAGGGGTCGGCCATTTAGGACTGAGATGAGGAGGAATTTCTTCACTGGTGACCCCAGTGTTCCATTCCCCAGAGTGAACCCACTGTAATATATGCACCTGTAAGTACAGGTTTGTGGAACGTGGCCTGGAGGGTGGTGCACGGAGCAGTCCCGTGCAATCGGTTTTTAAGTCGGTTCACGGACTCCCAGGCCGCCTGTAATTTCTGCGGTCTGGAGGAGTCCGTGTTCCATGTTTTTATTGAATGTGCGAGGTTGCAGCCCCTCTTCCATTATTTGAAGGGGCTGCTCCTCAAATTCTGGTTGCACTTCAGTCCCACGCTCCTGATCTTTGGGCACCCTGTGCGGAGGGGAGCGGGTAGGTCCGAAGGCCTCCTCGTGGGACTGCTCCTGGGCCTGGCCAAGGTGGCCCATTAACCGGTCCAGGCAGCAGGCGGTCGAGGGGGTCGTTCAGCCCGACTGCCTGCCTCTCTTCCGCGGTTACATCCGGGCCAGGGTGTCCCTGGAGATGGAGCACGCTGTGTCCACCGGTACGCTCGCGGCCTTCCGCGAGAGATGGGCACCCGAGGGACTGGAGTGCATCATCACCCCCGGCAACCAAATTTTAATTTGACCGTTTATTGTTAAAAAGTTTTATTGGGTAATTTGTCGGTTTTAGTGCCCCACCCCCCCTTTAATCGGGGGGCACTTGATTTATTGTTTTGCACTAAAATAGTTGTAGAGCTGTTGCGTTGGGAGTGGCTTAGCCAGTCACGTGATGTTCACAAGACTCAATAAAACCCCAGCCAGTTGGGTTGAGGATGTAACTAGTAGAGTGGACAAGGGAGAACCAGTGGATGTGGTGTATTTGGACTTGTAAAAGGCTTTTGACAAGGTCCCGCACAAGAGATTAGTGTGCAAAATTAAACCGTATGGTATTGGAGGTAATGTATTGACGTGGATAGAGAACTGGTTGGCAGACAGGAAGCAGAGAGTCGGGATAAACAGGTCCTTTTCAGAACGGCAGGCAGTGACCGGTGGGGTGCCACAGTCCAAATACACCACATCCACTGGTTCTCCCTTGTCCACTCTACTAGTTACATCCTCAACCCAACTGGCTGGAGTTTTATTAAGTCATGTGAACATCATGTGACTGGCTAAGCCACTCCCAACTCAACAGCTCTACAACTATTTCAGGGCTGGGTCCCCAGTTACTTACAATATATATTAATGATTTCGACAAAGAAATTGAATGTAATATCTCCAAGTTTGCAGATGACACTAAGCTGGATGGCAGTGTGAGCTGTGAGGAGGATGCTAAGAGGTTTCAGGGTGACTTGGACAGGTTAGGTGAGTGGGCAAATGCATGGCAGATGCAGTATAATGTGGATAAATGTGAGGTTATCCACTTTGGTGGCAAAAACAGGAAGGCAGAATATTATCTGAATGGTGACAGATTAGGAAAAGGGGAGGTGCAACGAGACCTGGGTGTCATGGTACATGAGTCATTGAAAGTTGGCATACAGGTACAGCAGGCGGTGAAGAAGGCAAATGGCATGTTGGCCTTCATAGCGAGCGGATTTGAATATAGGAGCAGGGAGGTCTTACTGCAGTTGTACAGGGCCTTGGTGAGGCCTCACCTGGAATATTGTGTGCAGTTTTGATCTCCTAATCTGAGGAAGGACATTCTTGCTATAGAAACATAGAAACATAGAAAATAGGTGCAGGAGAAGGCCATTCGGCTCTTCGAGCCTGCACCACTATTCAATGAGTTCATGGCTGAACATGCAACTTCAGTACCCCATTCCTGCTTTCTCGCCATACCCCTTGATCCCCCTAGTAGTAAGGACTTCATCTAACTCCTTTTTGAATATATTTAGTGAATTGGCTCTCGGCTCTTCGAGCCTGCACCGCTATTCAATGAGTTCATGGCTGAACATGCAACTTCAGTACCCCATTCCTGCTTTCTCGCCATACCCCTTGATCCCCCTAGTAGTAAGGACTACATCTAACTCCTTTTTGAATATATTTAGTGAATTGGCCTCAACAACTTTCTGTGGTAGAGAATTCCACAGGTTCACCACTCTCTGGGTAAAGAAGTTTCTCCTCATCTCGGTCCTAAATGGCTTACCCCTTATCCTTAGACTGTGACCCCTGGTTCTGGACTTCCCCAACATTGGGAACATTCTTCCTGCATCTAACCTGTCTAAACCCATCAGAATTTTAAACGTTTCTATGAGATCCCCTCTCATTCTTCTGAACTCCAGTGAATACAAGCCCAGTTGATCCAGTCTTTCTTGATAGGTCAGTCCCGCCATCCCGGGAATCAGTCTGCAGAACCTTCGCTGCACTCCCTCAATAACAAGAATGTCCTTCCTCAAGTTAGGAGACCAAAACTGTACACAATACTCCAGGTGTGGCCTCACCAAGGCCCTGTACAACTGTAGCAACACCTCCCTGCCCCTGTACTCAAATCCCCTCGCTATGAAGGCCAACATGCCATTTGCTTTCTTAACCGCCTGCTATACCTGCATGCCAACCTTCAATGACTGATGTACCATGACACCCAGGTCTCATTGCACCTCCCCTTTTCCTGATCTGTCACCATTCAGATAATAGTCTGTCTCTCTGTTTTTACCACCAAAGTGGATAACCTCACATTTATCCACATTATACTTCATCTGCCATGCATTTGCCCACTCACCTAACCTATCCAAGTCACTCTGCAGCCTCATAGCATTCTCCTCGCAGCTCACACTGCCACCCAACTTAGTGTCATCCGCAAATTTGGAGATACTACATTTAATCCCCTCGTCCAAATCATTAATGTACAATGTAAACAGCTGGGGCCCCAGCACAGAACCTTGCGGTACCCCACTAGTCACTGCCTGCCATTCTGAAAAGTATCCATTTACTCCTACTCTTTGCTTCCTGTCTGACAACCAGTTCTCAATCCATGTCAGCACACTACCCCCAATCCCATGTGCTTTAACTTTGCACATCAATCTCTTGTGTGGGACCTTATCGAAAGCCTTCTGAAAGTCCAAATATACCACATCAACTGGTTCTCCCTTGTCCACTTTACTGGAAACATCCTCAAAAAATTCCAGAAGATTTGTCAAGCATGATTTCCCTTTCACAAATCCATGCTGACTTGGACCTATTAGGTCACCTCTTTCCAAATGCGCTGCTATGACATCCTTAATAATTGATTCCATCATTTTACCCACTACTGAGGTCAGGCTGACCGGTCTATAATTCCCTGTTTTCTCTCTCCCTCCTTATTTAAAAAGTGGGGTTACATTGGCTACCCTCCACTCGATAGGAACTGACCCAGAGTCTATGGAATGTTGGAAAATGACTGTCAATGCATCCGCTATTTCCAAGGCCACCTCCTATAGAGGGAGTGCAGCGAAGGTTCACCAGACTGATTCCCGGGATGGCAGGACTGACATATGAGGAAAGACTGGATCGACTAGGCTTATATTCACTGGAATTTAGAAGAATGAGAGAGGATTTGAGAAACATAAAATTCTGACGGGATTGGACAGGTTAGATGCAGGAAGAATGTTCCCGATGTTGGAGAAGTCCAGAACCAGGGGTCACAGTCTAAGGATAAGTGGTAGGCCATTTAGGACTGAGATGAGGAGAAACTTCTTCACTCAGAGAATTGGGAACCTGTGGAATTCTCTACCACAGAAAGTTGTTGAGGCCAGTTCATTAGATATATTCAAAAGGGAGTTAGATGTGGCCCTTATGGCTGAAGGGTTCAAGGGGTATGGAGAGAAAGCAGAAATGGGTACTGAAGTTGCATGATCAGCCATGATCATATTGAATGGTGGTGCAGGCTCGAAGGGCCGAATGGCCTACTCCTGCACCTACTTTCTATGCTTCTATGTTTCTATGATCCATGATGAGGCAGGTGGTTGTGAGCCTGGTGGATGAACCAGTAATGTGTAGTGCGATTGTTAAACCTTTTGCTCATCAACCAACTAGTTCCTAATAGCAATGTGTTGCTATGAATTCTTAAGCAGAGAAGCCATGAAGCAAATACTTTACGCCTGTCAGCAAAAACAGCCAATAAACAGTTAGAAGAAAGTTGTGATGAAAGTCTCCTGCCCTTGGACAACTTTAACAGGCACAGTCCCACAATTGCCAGTTCTATCAATCCATGACCGTGTGTAATAAGGAGACTGTTTAGCACATAATTAGACGCGGGTTGTTGTCAGCCTGTTGCCAGCATCACTCGCCCAGAATGTCACTGTAATTGGAGCCACATCTTGAAGTCACCTTCTGCCTGAGTAATTACTCCAACCCATTTTACACAATATTTTAGAAATCCAGGCGAGAAGAAGAACTCTAATTATTGAAATTCTTTACAACGCTGGACAGATGGCATGTTCTTTTCCTGGCGCTACATTATTCACATTCTTCATCGCAAACTCCAACTAGTTAAGGTCAGTTTAGGTAGAATTAATCAGGCGAGTTGAAGGGTTTAGGGATTGATTGCTGGAGGATTACTGAGCCGTACATAAGGAGGTCTCACTTATACAATCGTGTCAGGCATTGGTCCGAGCTTCGCGTGGCAATTCGTGCACTCACTTGTTTGCTCGCTCGCTCGCTCTACCAACGCCTTTATTAACGGATCCCCTGGTTACTGCATTAGTTGTGGCTCAGTGGGTAGCACCCTCACCTCTGAGCTCGACGGTCGTGGGTTCAAGTCCCACTCCAGGGACTTGAGCACAAAAATCCAGGCTGACACGCCCAATGCAGTACTGAGGGAGTGCTGCACTGTCGGAGGGGCAGTACTGAGGGAGTGCTGCACTATCGGAGGGGCAGTGCTGAGGGAGTGCTGCACTGTTGGAGGAGCAGTACTGAGGGAGTGCTGCACTGTCGGAGGGGCAGTACTGAGGGAGCGCCGCACTGTCGGAGGGGCAGTACTGAGGGAGCGCCGCACTGTCGGAGGGGCAGTACTGAGGGAGTGCCGCACTGTCGGAGGGGCAGTACTGATGGAGCGCCGCACTGTCGGAGGGGCAGTACTGAGGGAGCGCCGCACTGTCTGAGGGGCAGTACTGAGGGAGTGCTGCACTGTCGGAGGGGCAGTACTGAGGGAGCGCTGCACTGTCGGAGGGGCAGTACTGAGGGAGTGCCGCACTGTCGGAGGGGCAGTACTGAGGGAGCACTGCTCTGTCAGAGGTGCCGTCTTTCGGATGAGACGTTAAACCGAAGCCCCACCTGCTCTCTGAAGTGGATGTAAAAGATCCCACGGCACTACTTCAAAGAAGAGCAGGGGAGTTATCCCCGGTGTCCTGGGGCCAATATTTATCCCTCAATCAACATCACAAAAACAGATTATCGGGTCATTATCACATTGCTGTTTGTGGGAGCTTGCTGTGCGCAAATTGGTTGCTGCATTTCCCACATTACAACAGTGACTACACTTCAAAAATATTTCATTGGCTGTAAAGCGCTTTGGGACGTCCGGTGGTTGTGAAAGGCGCTATAGAAATGCAAGTCTTTCTTTTTTTTAACTGGAGAAATCCAGCAGCCCTTTCGTGGCTGTCTGCCATTGTAATTGCAGCAAGCGAGGGGGGCCAATCACACAGGGCCATGGACCAGCTTATAGAAGATAGGAACAGGAGGTGGCCATTCAGCCCCTTGAGCCTGTTCCGCCATTCAATGAGATCGTGGCTGATCTGTATCACAACTCCATCTACCCGCCTTGGTTCCGTAACCCTTAATGCATTGTTGTGTAACTGAATAACAGACTAACTGAAACAGGAGTAATGTAACTAACTGTGTCCTTTATACAACCCTCAAAATGGTGTCTCAAATACAGCATGAACCAGCATGTTTACAGCAGTGTGTGAATAGCTCCCGCAGGGTCCTAATGCTTGTCAAGTGTCCTGTAACAAACAAACTCCTGAACACAACAATACCCTACCCATCTCAGTTTTGACAAATTCAATTGACCCCTTATTGCTTGCTGTACCTGTATGCTTGCTTTCCGTGTTTCTGGCACAAGGGACACCCAAATCTCTCTGAACACCAACATTTAAACATTTCTCACCATTTAAAAAAGGCTCTGTTTTTCTATTCTTCCTCCCAAAGTGAATAACCTCACCGTTCCCCGCACTAAACTCCATCTGCCACCTCACTGCCCACTCACGTACTCTATCCATATCCTTTTCCAGACTTTGCATGATGTTGTGACATTGATCACAGCCATGTCAGTGCCATGGCAGGGATGGGAATCTTACAGGAGAGATTCAAGCGCAGACCCGCGGGAAAGATGGACGCGAATTTGGGGGTGAGGGGGCGCGACAATACCTTCACGAACCTTGGAGGACAAAGGAAGGTTGGAGAAGGGGTGGTACAATCCAGTGCAATCCAATGGGATTCAAAACCTTTCTTGAATGAAGCTATAAGGCCAAAGTGAAATGATTTCTTTGTGTTTATCTGTGTTTCCATTGGAGAAATAAAATCGGGGCGTGTTTGAGACAACTGCAGTGAAGGGCTGTTGAAAGGACAAGACGGAGCTGGACATATTGTCCTGGCAAAAGTTGGGGCAAGCTCACGTCGATATTTCAATGTTCCAGCTCATTCTGCACCTGCTGAGATTCCCACCTGTAATGTATTTGCTTCATGGGTTCTTTGCTTAAGAATTCATAGCAACACATTGCTATTAAGAACTAGTTGGTTTATTAGCAAAGGTTTAACAATCACACGACACATTACCAGTTCATCCACCAGGCTCACAACCACCTGCCCCATTATGGATCCCCCGAACCCAACTGGCTGGGGTTTTATTGAGTCTTGCGTACATCACGTGACAGGCTAAGCCACTCACAACTCAACAGCTCTACAACTATTTTTAAGTTGAAACCATAAATCAAGTGCCCCCTGATTAGCGGGGGCACTAAAACCGACAATTAAACCAATTAACGTTTTACCAGAAACTTAAATCAAATTTAAATTTGGTTGCCGGGGGTAATGATGCACTCCAGTCCCTCCAGCGCCCACCTCTGGCGGAAGGCCGCGAGCGTACCGGTGGACACCGCGTGCTCCATCTCCAGGGACACCCTGGCTCGGATGTAACTGCCAAAGAGAGGCAGTCAGTCGGGCTGAACGACCCCCTCGACCGCCCGCTGCCTGGACCGGCTGATGGCCCCCTTGGTCATGCTCAACAGCTCTACAGACGTGTGAGGATACTCACAGGTACACACATTACACCCCCCAACGATACTGTGGGGAAGGGCGTTCCATGGGCAGTGCAAGCAGAGGGGAAATCTTTCCCGCTGGGGTCTGCAGGAACTTTGCATCCTGACACTTAATGTTGAGACTTCTGAATGTGACCATGTCAGCTCAGTACATGTTGCTCCTGTTGCAGCTGATTGGCGTTGCTCGAAGCCAACAACAGAAATACTGCCCCGGCATGATCGATGTCCGTAGGCTCATTAAACGGAAGCAGATTTGGAACGAGGGGAGAGCCAGGAGACCACCGGCCGTGGCACTAGTGGCCGAAAGTTGAGTTGAGCTCGCAGTCTCTCTACTGAGGAGAGTTAGATCCTCACCAACCTGGGCACAGGGCTGCTAATGAGACGGGCAGGGTGAAAGGCAGCTCTCTTGGTTTTCATGGTCACTGTGTTGCGAGCAAATGGTAATTATTGGGGAACATTCAATTCTGCATCAATCGGAATCAATTCCCTCCATCCTATGCCCCTGTGATTCGAGGGACTGGGTGTTGGGGCTGCGTGGTATAGCGGTTACACACTGTGCCTACTCGCATGAAAGTCCTTTGGTCTACCATTTTAAGGGTAGTGTTAATCTACATAAGAACATAAGAATTAGGAGCAGGAGTCGGCCATTCAGCCCCTCGAGCCTGCTCCGCCATTCAATAAGATCATGGCTGATCTGATCATGGACTCAGCTCCACTTCCCTGCCCGATCTCCATATTCATCAATTCCCCGAGAGTCCAAAATGTATCAAACTCAGTCTTGAATATATTCAGAGGTTTAGCACCAACATCCCTCTGGGGCAGAGAATTCCAAAGATTCACCACCCTCTGAGTGAAGAAATTTCTCCTCATCTCAGTCCGAAATGACCGACCCCTTATCCTGAGACTGTGACCCCTGGTTCTAGACACTCCAGCCCGGGGAAACATCCTCCCTGCATCTACCAAGCAGATCTGTCAAGCAGATAGATAGATTTTCTATCTATTCTCAGTTTATTTAAAATGGGTTATTGCAGCTTTTAAAATCGGGGGATTTCAGACGAGCGCGTTTATTGTACACAGCATCGCAAGGCGCCATTTCAAGGCTGTGCGAACCCAAAAATACATTCCTTTTTCTGTGAAAGGTAGGGGGCTGCATCTGGTAACAAGGCTGGGTTACATCAGCAACTAATTAGCGCCGTTGAAGCAAAACTAATTCTTTAATTCATTTAAATATCGGCACGGTCGGTCGAATCAACACCTGGGTGTCAGCTGTGGATCAGAGGGCAGCACTCTCGCCTCTGAGTCTCAAGGTCGTGGGTTGGAGTCTTACTCCAGAGACCTGAGCACATTACACTTGACTGGCACTGAGGGAGCGCTGCACTGTCTTTCAGATGGGATGTTAAACTATCTGTCCTCTCAAATGAATGTAAAAGAATCCCAGGGCACTGTTCGAAGAAGAGCAGCAGAGTTTTCCCCGGTGTCCTGGCCAATATTTATCCCTCAACCAACATCACAAAAACAGATTATCTGGTCATTATCATATTGCTGTTTGTGGGAGCTTGCTGTGCGCAAATTGGCTGCTGCTTAATAGAAAGACTGAGACCTTGGAATCGCAAGAAACTAAAACATTGCAGTGGATAAAAACATCCATTAAGATCTCCAGTTAATTATACACGTGAACAATCATATCAAGTGATCCAACCTTCTTTCTAATCACTAACATGACACGACTCAAAGCAATTACAATCATGGAAAGAGTGATCCAATGAGTCCCACTCCCCCTGCTCTTTCCCCCATAGCCCTGCCGGGAAGAGCAGGGTTAAAAAGACATCTCTCCAGTATTTATCCAATTCCCGGTTTGAAAGTTAGGATTGAACCCGCTCCCACCGCCCTTTCAGGCAGCGCGTTCCCGATCACAACAACTCGCTGCGTAAAAACCATTCTCCCCATCTCCCCCTCTGGTTCCATCGCCGATTATCTTCAATCTGTGTCCTCTTTATCATAACCCTCACAATTTTGTACACCCCTATTAAACCGACTCTAAGGAGAATAATGCCAGCCTCCCCAGTCTCCACCGCCGACAATGAGAGCTCCCGCCCGCTGATGCCCGGATTGGCGGCGTACGTCATCCATTTACTGCCCGTCGACCTTCGAGGACCTCGGCGATGGAAATCCCACCCAAAGTACCGTCCGGTACCTCGGCGGCCATCGGCGGCACTTGGGGCGGCACTTGGGGCGGGTGGAGGCCTTGACCAAAGTCAGCCCCTTGGAGCACTGCGTACAGTTCTGGTCGCCATATTATAAACAGGATGTAGAGGCACTGGAGAGGGGGCAGAGAAGGTTTACAAGGATGAACCAGAAATGCGAGGGTATACACATCGGGAAAGGATGAACAGGCTGGGTCTCTTTTCTCTTTAAAAAAAGAAGGCTGAGGGGTGACCTAATAGAGGTCTTTAAAATGATGAAAGGTTTTGATAGAGTGGATACAGAGAGAATGTTTCCACTTGTGGGGAAGAGCAGAACTAGAGGCCATCAATATAAGATCGTCACCCAGAAATCCAATGGGGAATTCAGGAGAAACTTCTTTACCCAGAGAGCGGTGAGAATGTGGAACTCGCTGCCACAGGGAGGGGTTGAGGCGAATAGTATCGATGCATTTAAGGGGAGGCTGGACAAGGATATGGGGGAGAAGGGAATAGAGGGTTATGCTGATAGATTTAGATGAGGAAAGATGGGAGGAGGCTCGAGTGGAGCATAAACGCCGGCATGGACTGGTTGGGCCGAACGGCCTGTTTCTGTGCCGTATATCCCGTGTAATCCTGTGTAAGAATGCTCTGTTATACACAATTCACGATTCCTTCCTGCTCCTTGGCCATCACACTGATTGATCAAAGCCCCCCATTATCACCACTCTGTTGTTTTTACATCTTTCTGAAACTTGCTTACAGATTTGTTGCTGCGTCTCCTTCTCACTATTTGGGTTGGACTGTATACACCCAGCAGCCTAACAGCTCCTCTCCCGCTCCTTAACTCTAACCAAATACAGCAAAACCTTCGCATTGTCCAGGGCTGTAACAGTATCTCTGATCAAGGCCAACCCCCCACCCTAGGCCTTTCTTTCCTGCTCTGTCGCTCCACAAGACATTGTAGGCAGGAATATCACCTTCCCGATCCTCCCCTTGCTGGAGCCAGGTCTCCGTTATTAAATCCGTTAGTATCAGCCGTGGCTCAGTGGGCAGCTCTCTCACCTCTGAGTCACAAGGTCGTGGGTTCAAGTCCCACTCCAGAGACCTGAGCACAAAAATCCAGGCTGACACTCCCAGTGCAGTGCTGAGGGAGTGCCACACTGTCGGAGGGGCAATACTGAGGGACTGCCTCACTGTCGGACGGGCAGTACTGAGGGACTGCCTCGCTGTCGGAGGGGCAGTACTGAGGGAGCGCTGCACTGTCGGAGGGGCAGTACTGAGGGAGCGCCTCACTGTCGGAGGGGCAGTACTGAGGGAGCGCCGCACTGTCGGAGGGGCAGTACTGAGGGAGTGCCGCACTGTCGGAGGGGCAGTACTGAGGGAGTGCCGCACTGTCGGAGGGGCAGTACTGAGGGAGTGCCGCACTGTCGGAGGGGCAGTACTGAGGGAGTGCCGCACTGTCAGAGGGGCAGTACTGAGGGAGCGCCGCACTGTCGGAGGGGCAGTACTGAGGGAGTGCCGCACTGTCAGAGGGGCAGTACTGAGGGAGTGCCGCACTGTCGGAGGGGCAGTACTGAGGAAGCACTGCTCTATTGGAGAGGCAGTGCTGAGGGAGTGCTGCACTGTCGGAGAGACAGTACTGAGGGAGCGTCGTGCTGTCGGAGGGGCAGTAGTGAGGGAGTGCTGCATTGTAAGAGGGGCAGTACTGAGGGTGCACCACACTGTCGGAGGGGCAGTACTGAGGGAGTACTACACTGTCGGAGGTGCCGTCTTTCAGATGAGACATTAAACCGAGGCCCCGTCTGCTCTCTCAGGTGGATGTAAAAGATCCCATGGCACTATTCGAAGAAGAGCAGGGGAGTTATCCCCGGTGTCCTGGGGCCAATATTTATCCCTTAACCAACATAACCAAAACAGATTATCTGGTCATTATCACATTGCTGTTTGTGGGAGCTTGCTGTGCGCAAATTGGCTGCCGTATTTCATGCATTACAACAGTGACTACAGTCCAAAAGTACTTCATTGGCTGTAAAGCGCTTTGAGATGTCCAGTAGTCGTGAAAGGCGCTATATAAATGTAAGTCTATCTTTTCTTTTTTTCAAGAAAGCCGGTACCTGCAGCTTTCTTGCCCCTATTGGTCGTGCTCAGTGCATTCCACCTTCGTCGGCCTTGCTTTTCCCCATCTGACCCCCTCCTCCTGCTGGACTAATCGTTATTCTCATTCTGTTTGTCCCCCCCAGTCCAGCTTGTTTCTCCTCTCTGATGCCACAACTATTTTAGTTGCTCCTCTAAATCAAATTTCAATCAAGTGCCCCCTGATTAAAGGGCAGGGGCACCAAAGCCGACACACTAAACAAACTAACTCTTAACAATAAACGGTCAAATTAAAATTTGTTTGCCGGGGGTGATGATGCACTCCAGTCCCTCCGGCGCCCACCTCTCGCGGAAGGCCGCGAGCGTACCGGTGGACACCGCGTGCTCCATCTCCAGGGACACCCTGGCCCGGATGTAACGGCGGAAGAGAGGTCGGCAGTCCTCTGATGCTACATTCTGGATCCTATTCCCCCTCCACTCCGGCCAAGTTAGTTTAAACTTCACGGACTGGCAGCAATGAATGCTGGCAGCACTGGACACTGCAATACAATTTGATTTCCAGCCAGACTCTTCAAATGTTAATGCACAGAACTTCGAATATACTCTCTGTGCTTGTAACAGAGCTGCTAACTCAGAGAAACAAAGCCCCAGTGAATGTGTTATGAGTCTGTTAGCGCATATTCACCGAGTGCAATTTCCAGGCAAGTTGACTCTGCAAGGATTGTTCTCAATGTTAATTTTTTTTTTAATTTAAATTTTTTCCAATTGTTTAGGAAATGCAAAGCCTGTGGATAGCCATGCATAATTGAGTGCAGTTCTGCTTTTTTCGTTCCCTGCAGAAACTACATTTCCCTAACCACCGACTCCATCCCTCTCCCTGGTCAATGTCTGAGGCTGAACCAGACCATTTGCAATCTGGGCGACCTATCTGACCCTGAGATGGCCTTCCGACCCCATAGCCTCTCCATCACCAAGACCATCAACTTCCCCCTCCGTAACATCGCCCGTCTCCACCCCTGCCTCAGCTCATCTGCTGCTGAAACCCTCATCCGTGCTTTTGTTACCTCCAGAGTCAACTATTCCCATATTCTCTGGGCTGAACTCTGACCTTGCACCCGCCGTAAACTAGAGCTCATCCAAAACTCGGCTGCCCATGTCCTAACTCGCACCAAGTCCCGATTACCCATCATCATCATCGGCAGCGCCTCGGAATCGAGGAAGACTTGCTTCCACTCTTAGAATGAGTCGTTAGGTGGCTGAACAGTCCAATATGAGAACCACAGTCCCTGTCACAGGTGGGACAGATAGTCGTTGAGGGAAGGGGTGGGTGGGGAGTCTGGTTTGGCGCACGCTCCTTCCGCTGCCTGCGCTTGGTTTCTGCATGCTCTCGGCGACGAGACTCGAGGTGCTCAGCACCCTCACGGATGCACTTCCTCCACTTAGGGCGGTCTTTGGCCAGGGACTCCCAGGTGTCAGTGGGGATGTTGCACTTTATCAGGGAGGTTTTGAGGGTGTCCTTGAAACGTTTCCTCTGTCCACCTTTGGGTCGTTGGGCCATGAAGGAGTTCTGAGTAGAGCACTTGCTTTGGGAGTCTCGTGTCTGGCATGCGGACTATGTGGCCTGCCCTACGGAGCTGGTCGAGTGTGGTCAGTGCTTCAATGCTGGGGATGTTGGCCTGATCGAGAACACTGACGTTGGTGCATCTGTCCTCCCAGGAGATTTGCAGGATCTTGCGGCGACATCGTTGGTGGTATTTCTCCAGCGATTTAAGGTGTCTACTGTACACGGTGCACGTCTCTGAGCCATACAGGAGAGCGGGTATTACTACAACCCTGTAGACCATGAGCTTGGTGGTAGATTTGAGGGCCTGGTCTTCAAACACTCTTTTCCTCAGGCGACCGAAGGCTGTGCTGGCGCACTGGAGGCGGTGCTGGATCTCCTCATCAATGTCTGCTTTTGTTGATAAAAGTCTCCCAAGGAAATGGTCCACATTGTCCAGGGCCGCGCCGTGGATCTTCATGACAGCGGGGCAGTGCTGTGCGATGACCCATCACCCCCTGTGCTCGCTGACCTACATTGGCTCCCGGTTAAACAACGCCTCGATTTTAAAATTCCCATCCTTGTTTTCAAATCCCTCCATGGCCCTCGCCCCTCCCTATCTCTGTAATCTCCTCCAGCCCCACAACCCCCCGAGATGTCTGCGCTCCTCTAATCCTGTCCCCTTGAGCATCCCTGATTATAATCGCTCCACCATTGGTGGCCGTGCCTTCTGTTGCCTGGGCCCCAAGCTCTGGAACTCCCTCCCTAAACCTCTCCGCCTCTCTCTCCTACTTTAAGACGCTCCTTAAAGCCAACCTCTTTGACCAAGCTTTTGGTCACCTGCGCTAATCCCCCCTTTGATTCCCCTCCCCCTCCCCCCTCTGATCCTCCCTCCCCCTTCCCTCTCCGATCTCCCTCCCCCCTCTGATCCCCCCTCCCCTCCCCTCTCCGATCCTCCCTCCCCCTCCCCCCTCCGATCCTCCCTCCCCCTTCCCTCTCCAATCCCTTCCCCCCCTCCGATCCCCCCTCCCCTCCCCACTCCGAACCTCCCTCCCCCTTCCCTCTCCAATCCCCCTCCCCCCTCCGATCCCCCCTCCCCCCTCCAATCCCCCCTCCCCTTTCCCGCTCCGATCCCCCCAGTGCTGCCCCCATTATATCATTCCCTCTTTCTCTATTTTTTTAAAGAGTAAACACCCAAAATGCAATAACCCATCTCCCCAGCACTTTCTGTTCCCTGTCAGTCATGTAACCAGATCAATACAGCACGCCCGGCTGGAACTGTGTTCATGAAACAATGGAGGCCCTTTCGGCAGGTGTGAAAAACCTCCTCTTGCCTCGAATAAAATTCACAGAAACAGGCCATTGGGCCCACCGCTCCGTGCCGGTGTTTATGCTCCACACCAGCCCCCTCCCACCCCTCTCCATCTCACCCCATCACCATATCCTTCTATTCCTTTCTCCCTCATGTGTTTATCCAGCTTCCCCTTAAATACATCTATACTATTCGCCTCAACCCCTCCCTGTGGCAGCGAGTTCCACATTCTCACCGCTCTCTGGGGAAAGAAGTTTCTCCTGAATTCCACTATTATTAGTGACGATCTTATATTGATGGCCCCTAGTTCTGGTCTTCCCCCACAAGAGGAAACACCTTCTCTACACCTACCCTCTTTCCCTTATTCGGCCACAACTGTAGCATTGACTGAGAAAGGAATTAGAATGAGTTTAATTGGAGCATCTCTCATCCATAAAACCGGAACAGCAAGATTCGTAGCAGTATATCTCGGAACTTGCCATTGGATGCTGATTGGAACTATCGGTCAGCTTATCTACATGACATTTCAATCTGGCTGATTAGTCTGAGAGCTTCTTGTGTGTTTTAATGAAATGCTTGTTGAGGGCTGGAAGTCTGTCTACGAGAAACGCTTTTCATCAAAACTGCTCGCTACATTAAACACATCTAATTAGAACGAGCTGCGTCGAGCAGTAAAACTGCGAGTTATTACCTGTAATGTGAATAATAACCGGCGATGAATAGATGGATTTTAATTAGCGGATCTTTCCACCACCCACATCAGTAGCTCCTACAGCTGCTTAGAATGTTCCGGCACTGTCTCCCTGCTGTACTCTGACCCCGCACAGCCGACACGTTCAAACAGAACAACGTGTTTCAGTGATGATTGTAGAATTCAACTCCTTTGAATTTTAATAGCGGGCTGTGACTCAGTGGGCAGCACTCTCACCTCTGAGTCAGAAAGGTCGTGGGTTCAAGCCCCTGCTCCAAGAGACTCAAGCACAAAATCCATGCAGACACTCACAGTGTAGTGCTGAGGGACTAGTCTACTGTCAACCAAGGCCCTGCCTGCCCTCTCCTCTCAGGTGGATGTAAAAGATCCCACGGCACTATTTCGAAGAAGAGCAGGGGAGTTATCCCCGGTGTCCTGGGGCCAATATTTATCCCTCAACCAACACCACCAAAACAGATTCATCATCATCACAGGCAGTCCCTCGAAATCGAGGAAGACTTCCTTCCACTCTAAAAGTGAGTTCTCCGGTGACTGAACAGTCCAATACAGGAATTACAGTTGATCAGGCCAACATCCCCAGCATCGAAGCACTGACCACACTCGATAAGCTTGTATGGTGAACATGAAACTACTGGATTGTCGTAAAATCCCAACAGGTTCATAAATGTCCTTCAAGGAAGGAAAGCTGCTGTCCTTACCCGGCCTGGCCTATAGCAGCAATGTGGTTGACTCTTAACTGCCCCTGTGAAATGCCACTTATTCTAGAAGGCGGCTCACCACCACCTTCTCAAGGGGCAATTAGGGATGGGCAATAAATGCCGGCCTTGCCAGCGACGCCCACATCCCATGAATAAAGAAATATATACTGTGGATTTAATACTTTGTGAGCCTTGACTCTCCCGTTCACTACCCATTCCCTTTAAAATTCCTCCTTTTCTGGTAACTATCTAGCTCCCTTTTAACAGAATCGATGCTTTAACCAGAGGGGGAGATGAGGAGAAATTCTTTCACGCAGCGAGTTGTTGTGATCGGGAACGCGCTGCCTGAAAGGGTGGTGGGAGCAGATTCAATAGTAATTTTCAAACGGGAATTGGATAAATACTTGAAGAGGAAACATTCACGGGGTATGGGGAAAGAGCGGGGGGAGTGGGACTGATTGGATCGCTCTGTCACAGAGCCGGCACAGGAATGATGGGCCCAATGGCCTCACTCTGTGCTGTATCGGTCTAGGAATGGTTTGTGGCAGAAACCTCCGACTGTGTAAATTCTTTCTAACCTCTGCTTATGACCATCTTAAATTTGTCTCATTTATTGATGTCTCACTGACAATAACTTGCATTTAAATAGTGCCTTTAACGAAGTAAAACGTCCCAAGGCTCTTCACAGGAGCAATTATCAAACAAAATTTGACACCGAGCCACATATTAGGACAGAGCTTTGTCAAAGAGGTCGGTTTTAAGGAGCTTCTTACAGGAGGAGAGAGGCGGAGAGATTTAGGGAGAGAGTTCCAGAGCTTGGGGCCCAGGCAGCTGAAGGCACGGCCACCGATGGTAGAATGATTAAAGTAGCACAAGAAAGCAGAATTGGAGGAGGGTTGTAGGGCTGGTGGAGGTTACAGAGATAGGGAGGGGCGAGGAGGCCATGGAGGGATTGGAAAACAAGGATAAGAATTTTTAAAATGAGGCGTTGCTAGACCAGAGGGAACAATCTCTCTACTTGCCGTATCCTAACTTTTCACAGTCTTGAAGGGCTCAATCCAGTTACCCCTTAAACCTCTCACAGCTGGGCCAGGCCACCACACTTCTCCGTCCGTTCCCCGGCCTGCTCCAATGGTGCTCCACTCCAGGGAGCAGCACGAGCTGGTGCAGGAGAGCAATGGCTGTGAAGAGGGCAACTGGATTGGACATCACCAAGATCCAGGTCGATGATTGGAGCGCGGGCAGGTACAGCAGGAACGGCGAGCTCGGGGCGAAGGAGCGGCGAGAGATTGTAGAGGGATGTGATCGGGGCCCAGGAGAGGCATGAGTTCGGGGCCCAGACGAGGCGAGGGCCCAGGGGCAGCACGGGCCCAGCCCACCCTGTGATATGTGTGAGCACTAGGTCCATGCAGCAGAGCTGGTCTCCAGTCGTCCTGGTTAACCCTTGCCACTGGACCAAGACCTAGCTCTGTCAAGCCCGTGTGGTGGCTGGTGTGCAACGGTCACCCCACATTAAAAAAATCCACCCACAGGCATCTTCCACCCTTCAGGATGTAGTTCGGGATCCGGAATATTGGATCCTTCATTGAAACACCTGTGAACGTTTTGGCGTGGAAGCAAGTCATCCTAGACTCGAGGGACCGTCTAAGATGATGATGAGGTTGAAACCTCTCAGCTCCAGTGTAAAAAGCCTTCATACCTGTAACTCCTCACTCCTGGCAACAGCTCAGTGATTCTATATCACAACATTCTCATTGCTTTTTCCCGCGTTTCCCACATTGCAACAGTGACCATACTCCAAAAGCACTTCATTGGCTGTAAAGCGCTTTGACATGTCCAGTGGTCGTGAAAAGCGCTATATAAATGCAAGTCTTTCTTTCGTCTCTAGCCTTCATATAATGGAGTGCCCAAAACAACAACAACTTGTACTTATATAGCGCCTTTAACGTAGACAAATGTCCCAGGGCGCTTCACAGGAGCGATTATCAAACATCCACAAACCGCCACAATACTGGAACTGTGGTGGCTGGTTTTGTCTCTGTATCCATTGCCTTTAGCGACACAGCCAATACTTCCAGCGTGGAGAGCGCTCCCTGTAGCAGAACAGCATGCCCACGTAAAGAACGAGTTTTATTCCCATATATCGAGAGACTAATCACCAAATATTAAAAAACAATTGACATTATAGCTCAGTCAGTGTATACCTCATTCTCCACCTCACAGAGAAACATGTCTGTGTGTGATGTGTCTCTGGGATTCTCATTTTGCTTTTGTGTGTGTGTGCCTCTCTCAATCTCTCTCTCTCAAACTCTCTCTCAAACTCCCTCAATCTCCTCAATCTCTCTCACTTCACTCAATCTCTCTCCCTCTCAAACTCTCCCCAATCTTTCTCCCAATCACTCAATCTCTCTCTCTAAATCTCTCCCTCAATCTCTCTCTCAAACTCCCTCGATCTCCTCAATCTTTCTCCCAATTCACTCAATCTCTCTTCCTCTCAAACTCTCTCCCAATCTTTCTCTCTCTCTCTCTCAATCTCTCTCTTAATCTTTCTATCTCAATCAATCTTTCTCTCTCATTCTTGCCTGTCTCTCTGGCACCCTCTGTCACCCTCTCTCTTATCTTTCTGTCTCAATGCCTGTTATTGGTTCGACCCTTGTCTCTTTCTCCAGTGTCAAACCACACTGATGCATGTCTCGGGATCCCTTACCGTCTCTCTCTACTCCTCTCTCTTCCTTTCCCTCTCCCATGTTTTAAAAATGCGGTGGCCTCCTCTCAGTTTCAATCATGCCCCTTGACTGCTGTTAGCATTTTAGCTTCATTGTGCTAGAATCAATCTGCATAACAAAGCGAGATTCCTTCATTAATATAAAAATATGTTTTATATTTTGGAATGAAAGGCTTTATCATTCGGCCAGAATAGGTCCCTTGCAGTCAGAATCAGGGGAATTCATAATGGGAAACAAGAAAATGGCAGACCAATTGAACAAATACTTTGGTTCTGTCTTCACTAAGGAAGACACAAATAACCTCCCGAAAATACTAGGGGACCGAGGGTCTAGTGAGAAGGAGGAACTGAGGGAAATCCTTATTAGTCAGGAAATTGTGATAGGGAAATTGAAGGGACTGAAGGCTGATAAATCCCCAGGGCCTGATAGTCTGCATCCCAGAGTATTTAAGGAAGTGGCCCTAGAAATAGTGGATGCATTGGTGATCATTTTCTAACTGTCTATTAACTCTGGGTCAGTTCCTATGGACTGGAGGGTAGCTCATGTAACACCACTTTTAAAAAAAGGAGGGAGAGAGAAAACGGGTAATTATCGACTGGTTAGCCTGACATCAGTAGTGGGGAAAATGTTGGAATCAATTATTAAAGATGTAATAGCAGCGCATTTGGAAAGCAGTGACAGGATCGGTCCAAGTCAGCATGGATTTATGAAAGGGAAATCATGCTTGACAAATCTTCTAGAATTTTTTGAGGATGTAACTAGTAGAGTGGACAAGGGAGAACCAGTGGATGTGGTGTATTTGCACTTTCAAAAGGCTTTTGACAAGGTCCCACACAAGAGATTAGTGTGCAAACTTAAGGCACATGGTATTGGGGGTAATGTATTGACGTGGATAGGGAACTGGTTGGCAGACAGGAAGCAAAGAGTGGGAATAAACGGGTCTTTTCAGAATGGCAGGCAGTGACTAGTGGGGTGCTGCAGGGTTCAGTGCTGGGACCCCAGCTATTTACAATATACATTAATGATTTAGATGAAGGAACTGAATTTAATATCTCCAAGTTTGCAGATGACACTAAGCTGGGTGGCAGGGCGAGCTGCGAGGAGGATGCTAAGAGGCTGCAGGGTGACTTGGACAGGTTAGGTGAGTGGGCAAATACATGGCAGATACAGTATAATGTGGATAAATGTGAGGTTATCCACTTTGGTGGCAAAAACAGGAAGGCAGAATATTATCTGAATGGTGACAGATTAGTAAAAGGGGAGGTGCAACGAGACCCAGGTGTCATGGTACATCAGTCATTGAAAGTAGGCATGCAGGTACAGCAGGCAGTAAAGAAAGCAAATGGCATGCTGGCCTTCATAGCGAGGGGATTTGAGTATCGGAGCAGGGAGGTGTTACTGCAGTTGTACAGGGCCTTGGTGAGACCTCACCTGGAATATTTTGATCTCCTACTCTGAGGAAGGACATTCTTGCTATTGAGGGAGTGCAGCGAAGGTTCACCAGACTGATTCCTGGGATGACAGGACTGACATATGAAGAGAGACTGGATCGACTAGGCTTGTAGTCACTAGAATTTAGAAGAATGAAAGGGGATCTCATTGAAACATATAAAATTCTGACAGGACTGGACAGGTTAGATGCAGGAAGAATGTTCCCGATGTTGGGGAAGTCCAGAACCAGGGGACACAGTCTAAGGATAAGGGGTAAGCCATTTAGGACCGAGATGAGGAGAAACTTCTTCACTCAGAGAATTGTGAACCGGTGGAATTCTCTACTACAGAAAGTTGTTGAGGCCAGTTCGTTAGATATATTCAAAAGGGAGTTAGATGTGGCCCTTACGGCTAAAGGGATCAAGAGGTATGGAGAGAAAGCAGGAATGGGGTACTGAGGTGAATGATCAGCCATGATCATATTGAATGGTGGTGCAGGCTCAAAGGGCCGAATGGCCTACTCCTGCACCTATTTTCTATGTTTCTATGTTTACAGCCTTGGCCAGACCCCCGTGGGAGCACCATGCTCAGTTTTGGGTCTGAACCCCGGGGAGGATATATTGGACTGGAATTTGCAGCGGGTAATGACGGTGAACAAAGTGCGGTCGTCATCATTACGCCTCGGAAACTGACCGCAACTTCAGGATTTAGCCCGCGCGCATCTGAACACGGAGATCCTGAAGTTAGGGTCGGTCGTCACTGTTCTGCCCCGCCCACCCATAGCCCCCAATCAATCAATGAAGCGAAATCGACAAATGTTGGCTTTTACATCGGATATACGGCACAGAAACAGGCCATTCGGCCCAACCAGTCCATGCCAGCGTTTATGCTCCACTCGAGCCTCCTCCCGTCTTTCCTCATCTAAATCTATCAGCATAACCCTCTATTCCCTTCTCCCTCATACGCTTGTCTTCTCCAGTCCAGGCTGTTAAGAGAGAATGTATAGCACCCTCCAGCAAGGAGGTATCGACATAACATAGAGCGCCCTCCAGCTTGACGGTATATGGAGCTGTATTGAGAGAGAGGGTCTGTGAAGGAACACCATCTTAAGCTCCACATGGCTGTCTGAGATCTCCCAAATAAATAGAGTTAAGTTGAACTAAGAGTGTTGAAGAATATTGAAGTGGCTATAAAATACACAGGCAGCATCCTTGTAAATCTCCTCTGCACCCTCTCCAGTGCAATCACATCTTTCCTGTAATGTGGTGACCAGAACTGCACGCAGTACTCCAGCTGTGGCCTAACCAGTGTTTTATATAATTCTTGCTTAGAGGGTTACGTTATGAAAGATTACAAAAATGCCTGTTGCCTTCCCTTGAGCTTAGAAGGTTGAGGGTTGATCTGATCGAGGTGTTTAAAATATTAAAGGCATTCGATGGGGTAGATACAGAGAGACTATGTCCTCTGATGGGGGGAGTCCAGAACAAGGGGCATAACCTTAAAATTAGAGCCAGACCGTTCAGGGTGATGTTTATTCCTATTCCGATGTTCCAGCTGGAGGTCATTGGTATTCACCATGAATCGGGCCTGCCAGTGAGGCTTTAATGATTTGATTCGTGCAAGGGAGAAATCTTCACAGAGAGAAAACCAGAAAACGATGCAAACACTCAGGAGCTCAGGCAGCATGTGTGGAAAGAGAAACAGAGTTAATGGGCCCGAAATTCCGGCCTGGCCGGGTGTATGGAGTGTGGAGAGACCCAGTGAGATCTGGCCGGGTGTATGGAGTGTGGAGAGACCCAGTGAGATCTGGCCGGGTGTACGGAGCGCAGAGAGACCCAGTGAGATCTGGCTGGGTATACGGAGTGTGGACAGACCCAGCGAGGCCTGACCGGGTGTACGGAGTGTGGAGAGACCCAGTGAGATCTGGCCATGTGTACGGAGTGTGGAGAGACCCAGTGAGATCTGGCTGGGTGTATGGAGTGTGGAGAGACCCAGCGAGATCTGGCTGGGTGTACGGAGTGTGGAGGGACCCAGTGATATCTGGCTGGGTGTATGGAGTGTGGAGAGACCCAGCGAGATCTGGCTGGGTGTATGGAGTGTGGAGAGACCCAGCGAGATCTGGCTGGGTGTACGGAGTGTGGAGGGACCCAGTGAGATCTGGCTGGGTGTATGGAGTGTGGAGAGACCCAGCGAGATCTGGCTGGGTGTACGGAGTGCGCACGGACCCAGCGAGGTCCCAGCGAGGTCTGGCTAAAGCCGGTTCTCGGGGTGCGATGTGGATGCACCAGGATCCAGCTTTCCTGATCTGTCAAGATTTCTCCCACAGACCCTCTGCCTCCCTGGGAGAGATCGGGCGATTTGCCCAACTCATGCCCAGAGAATGTCCTTCAAACTCTTACGCCTGGTAAAAGCAGGCGCATAGCTTACTTTTACCAGCTTAACACTTTTAAAACATATAAACATTTAATTTAATCATTCATTCTTATATTAAAAACCCTGTCCAGTAAGGTAAGTTTATTTTTAACCCTATTAAAAAACATTTTTAAAAATTCCAAAAAATATATTTTTTCTAAAAGATTTAATTACATTCAATTTCAATGAATTTTAAATCTGTGAGGTGTTTTATTTATTTATTATGCTGTGTTTGGGTGTTTCAGGGGGTCATTCTCATTGATAGTAATGGGAACTCGTACATACGGGGCCCAAGTTTCCACATGATTTGCACCTGATTTTTAGGAGCAACTGGTGGAGAACGGACTATCCTAGAAATCGCAATTCTCCACATTTTTTTTTCTGCAGTTCTAGTCAGGTAGAACAGTTCCACTTTGGAACAGAATTTTTTCTTCAAAAGGGGGCGTGTCCGGCCACTGACGCCTGATTTGAAAGTTTCCACAGTGAAAACGTACTCCAAACTAAAGTAGAATGGAGCAAGTGAAGATTTTTGTAGAACTGAAAAAACCTGTTCTACACATTAAAAAATCAGGCGCAGGTTACAAATCAGGCGTCCAGAACGAGGTGGTGGGGGAGGGGGGGGAGGGAACTCATTAAATTCTACAATAAATCCTTATTTATACTTCTACAAATATTATACAAATAAATCCAACCTGAATAAAAATTTATAAGCAAAGAAAAGATTAAATAAACCATCTTCCTACCTGTGTGAAAGTGCTTCAGCCAGGGAGAATGCTGCAGCAAGCCTCACAAAACGAGGCAGCCGTTCCTGAACGCGGGGGGGTGGGGGGCGGGGGGGGAGTAAGCCATTCCAGACGGCGGGAGGGAGGGAGGGAGGGAAGGAGACAGAAGGCTGCAGGAAGCCTCAGAAATTGAGGAGCCATTTCCCGACGGCAGAAGGGGGAGGTCATCGGGAAACGGCTGCCTCAACTTTCTGAGGCTTCCTGCAGCCTTCTCACTGCTGCAAGAAGCCTCAGTGCTGATGTGCTGATGGCAATGTGCTTTTATTAAAAAATGTTCAAAAACTAAACAGCTACAAAGAACTACAAAAATGGCCGAGTGCCAATGTTTCCTTCACACTGAGCGTGTGCGAATGCTCCAACGCACAGCGTTGCCGGCAGGAAAAAAACTAATTTAAATGGTACCCGCCCCCTCCCACGTACAAAATCGGCGCGAGTGTAGGCTCCGCCCCCCTGGGCGCCGCCCCAAACATACAAGTTGCTGCAGGGCGCTCCAGAATCGCGGATTTTTTTTCCCGGCGCCGCTTTAGGCGCGAGAAACGGGCGCCCAGCTCGGAGGGGCGCCCGTTTTTTATCATGTGGAAACTTGGGCCCACGGAGTTGCCATTTTTATCAATGAGAATACAGCCCAGTGATTGGTGGTCCAGGCCCACGTGACTCCAGCTTGTACGTATATCCCTGAAAGCCTTCTCCCCAGGCGCTGCGCGGTGAATCACGGCCTCCGACCAGGGTCCTACGTTCCGCCGGGACCACCAGGTACTTTCGTACATTTTTTTTGAGTCAGTGGCGTTCATCCGAAAGAAGTCTCCGACTGCAATCTCCGGGCCTTTGTTTCAAGAAAGACTTGCATTTATATAGCGCCTTTCACAACCACCAGACATCCCGTATGAGCATTACAGTAAATACAGTACTTTTGAAGTGTAGTCACCGCTGTGGGAAACGCGGCAGCCAATTTGCGCACAGCAAGCTCCCACAAACAGCGATGTGATAATGACCAGATAATCTGCTTTAGTGATGTTGATTGAGGGATAAATATTGGCCCAGGACACTGGGGATAACTCCCCTGCTCTTCGAAATAGTGCCATGGAATAATTTACGTCCACCTGAGAGGGCAGATGGGGCCTCGGTTTAACGTCTCATCTGAAAGATGGCATCTCCGACAGTGCAGCACTCCCTCAGTACTGCCCCTCCGACAGTGCAGCACTCCTTCAGTACTGCCCCTCGACAGTGCGGCGCTCCCTCAGTACTGCCCCTCCGACAGTGCGGCGTTCCCTCAGTACTGCCCCTCCGACAGTGCGACGCTCCCTCAGAACTGCCCCTCCGACAGTGCAGCGCTCCCTCAGTACTGCCCCTCGACAGTGCGGCGCTCCCTCAGTACTGCCCCTCCGACAGTGCAGCGCTCCCTCAGTACTGCCCCTCCGACAGTGCGGCACTCCCTCAGTACTGCCCCTCCGACAGTGCAGCACTCCCTCAGTACTGCCCCTCGACAGTGCGGCGCTCCCTCAGTACTGCCCCTCCGACAGTGTAGTGCTCCCTCAGTACTGCCCCTCTGACAGTGTGGCGCTCCCTCAGTACTGCCCCTCTGACAGTGCGACGCTCCCTCAGTACTGCCCCTCTGACAGTGCGGCGCTCCCTCAGTACTGCCCCTCCGACAGTGCAGCGCTCCCTCAGTACTGCCCCTCTGACAGTGTGGCGCTCCCTCAGTACTGCCCCTCTGACAGTGCAGCACTCCCTCAGTACTGCCCCTCTGACAGTGCGGCACTCCCTCAGTACTGCCCCTCCGACAGTGCAGCACTCCCTCAGTACTGCCCCTCCGACAGTGCGGCGCTCCCTCAGTACTGCCCCTCCGACAGTGCAGCACTCCCTCAGCACTGCCCCTCCGACATTGAGAAAGTACTTGGATATGCACT